>NW_005842971.1:172518-179321 GCF_000455745.1 Alligator sinensis | reverse complement strand
GAGGGGGGAGTGAGTGGCAGCCACCGCCGCATGCAAACTTTCTCCTGTCCCCCCCTGCATTGCTGGAGAGAAAAAGCTAAAAACTTATTTTTTGTTTTGAAACCCTCTTTTTGGTCCTGTGGAATTGCCATAGAAGATAAAATGACATGCCCTTCCCCTTGGAAACCCAGCTCTTGCAGCCCCACAGTCCTCTACTGTCACAATCATAGGTGGATACAGGAGAGGAATGAGGGGGGTACTGAAAGGGAAGGGAGAAGTCACCCTTTTCAAAATTATTGACCGGGTCATAATTATTGCATGAGATTTCAGCCACTCTTTTAGTATGGAAACTATTGTGCATTCTGTAAGGGAAGTGAGGAACACAGAATTTATTGGGTCAAACGTTCCACTCAAATAGGCCTTTATTGGTGCTTCACTACAGGAAATCTAGTTGTTGAATTTGCCAAATTCTCTTTTTTGGACTAATACATTTTTATTTTTTGCAAATTGTCTCCTTGTTGAAGAAGCTAGAAGTAGATGATGCTAAGCATTTAGTCGCTGAGTTCACCTAAAGTTAGCACATAAAAATCAGAAAATATGAGCTTGAAAAGAAAAAGGGGTATCAGTAGGCTGTAATATTTCTAGATATTTATATTGTCAGTAAAAATCAACTGATTCTCCATCGGGTCCATAATTCCCATGAAAGACTTTCAAGTCTTGGTCTCTGTTGGCTTTTTTATTATATGTTTACTGTTAGATATGCTGTTTATCAGGTCATCATGGTGAAGAAAGATTGTTTACAGCTCTTGGACTTTGTGCTTTGCCCTGTCTATTGCAATGGCAAAATGATTTTAAAATGCTGCCAGTCCACTTGCACAAATATAAATGGCTATGCAAAGTGTATGACCGTGCAGAATTAGCTCCCTGAATCTTGCTGGTAAATATGAAATGTCTTGCCCACTGGATACACATATACTCTAGGCTTCAGAAAATGAGTATGTTACCAAAACTCAGGACTTAAATGCACTCCATAATGAATTGGATTCTCAGTTTTGGTCAACTGTCTTAATTCATGTTCTCTATTTCAGTGGAGTCCTGCCAATTCAGATCAATTGGAGATATGGGTCGTTGAACTGAAGCTTGACATGTCTGTGCTGGAGAGCTCTAAAAATAATCCTCAACCGCCTTGTTTTTGGGGTTGATGCCTGTGGAGTGGGAGAGGGTGGGTGGAGCTTATTGCCTCTGTGGTAAGACTGAGTCTATTGACATTACGTAGACATACTCATGAGAGCAGGAGGTGGGCAAGTGAACTTACAAATATCTATTTAATTCTGTTTTTGTTTAAATGTGGTTTCGAACTGGAACAGCGTATGAGAAATGGCTTTTTCCACCCAGTGTACAGCTTTGGATGCACACTTCACTGTAGGAGTTCTTAATGTACCAGGCTGAACTATCAGGTTCATTCAGTGGTATAAGTGATGGTACCATTCCTGTTTTTGATAATATTTTGTCATTCTCTTTCCTGAAAACTGTGTAGGATGGCATTAAATAGATATACAAGTCATACATATGAGTGAAATTAATTGTTTCAAGTGTCTTTTCTTCTAAAAAACCTTTTGCAATTTAAACTATTTTCCTCTTCATCCTATAGCAAAACATTTGCCTAACAGTGGGTGCATCTACACATGCAATTAATGACAAACAATGAACTCTGATGTATGTTGTGCTGGAGTTTATTGCTCCCAGGTGCTGAGTTTGTGTGTGCACCTGGGACCGCAGCATGTTGAGCGAGGTCGATACAGCCCATACTGGGAGGTGGTCCAGGGAGCCGGGGGGAGAGAGGGGTCACCCTGCCAGCCTGGGACCACTCCAACCTGGCTCAACATGCTACGGAGGGGACGGCACTGGGGCACGAGGGGGCATAAGGGTGTTTCAGTGCAGGTTAGCTGGCAGGCAGCCACACACTGAAGCACCCTAGCCAGCCCTGTTAGTGTCTACATGTGTGTTGCTGCAAACTAAAGACCACTGCCATAGGATAGTACTTACGTTTACAAGTACTAACCTATGGAGGAGTTAGTTTACTGTGGCCTAATAGGGCTGCATGTGTAGACACTGAGACTTTACTGCGGAGCTAATTAGGCAGCTCCGCAATAAATGTCTCATGTAGATGCACCCTCAGGCTAAGTACAGACAGTTAAAAAGCCTGAGGCTGAATCGAATCCAACTTTGCAGGTTTTTGTAAACTGTGTAGATTGAACTGATAAGCAAGTGAACTGATGTTTACTTTACAAACTGGAAAGGGAGCCAGACCCCTGCAATGGCACATACCAGTACCTGGTGTCTGCTAGAGCAGGGCCCCCAGCCTGCTGCCCACTGCAGAGAGCTTGGAGCCCTGTGATTCCCCAAGGCACTCCTCCTCCTCAGCCCCAGACAGGCAGAGAAACAGGTGTGGGGGGAATCTGCCCCCAGTCTAGCACTGGACCCCCAGCCAGTGTCTCCCTGGTGTGGGGCCGAAGAGGGGGGGGGCAAGGAAGTGCCCAGCAGGTCATTTCTTCCTCTGTCCCTCCACACCTGGATCCAGGAACCAAGAGCCAGGCAAGTCCCTTAGCCATGCCCTCTCCTCAACCCCGAGCAGGCATAGGGGGTGACCCTGGCTGGAGGTCTGGTGCTAGGGGGGTTCCCTCCATGCTCCCTCCTTAGCCTGCCTGGGGCTGAGGAGGGGGCATGGCTAATGGACTTGTCTGGCTCCAGGTTGGGGGGTAGAGAGAGAGAGAGAGAGAGAGAGAGAAATGCCCTGCTGGGGGCTCCCTTCTCCCTCCACACCAGGGAGCATTGGCGATGCATAGCAGGTGCACGCAGGTGCATGTGCACCCCCTAAGATCAGCTGTACACCCCCTGGAAGCACCAGCCATGAAACCAGAAGTGCACTTCAGGTCTCACCGCTGGCTTGGTGATCAGCTGCTGGGAGACTGTGCCCCCCCAGCTGGTGATCGGCCGTTTCCCTGCCAGCCAGTGATGGGACAATCTGGTCCCCCCCAAGACTCAGAAGGCACCAGTTGCCCATGCCAGGGAGACCCCAGATGGTGGTCTGGTGCCAGGCAGGGAAGGGTTTCCTCCCATGTTCCCTCTTGAGCTAGCCCAGGACTGAGGAGGGGGCATGGCTAAGGGAATTGCCTAGCTTCTGGTTCTGGGTGGGCAGGAGGAAGGAAGAAAGGCATGTCTGCAGGCTTCCCCCCACAGCCCATGGGGAAGCACCCAGCTGGGGGTCTGGTGCTGGGTGGACAAATGAGTATAAATTGTTGATGAATAAATTTAGGCTGAAAATTAGAAGATTTCTAACTATGAGTAATTGAGGCTCTTAAACAGCATTCCAGTAGGAATAATGGGGACAAAGAAACTGGCCTGCTTTTAAGATGGAGCTTGGTAGCTTCCGGAAAGGGAGTTTGTGACCTGGGGGCCTGCAGTAATAGGAGATAAGGGGTGATGACCAATGAAGTCCTTCCTATATGTAATGTTACAAATAATCCAGTGGAGTTCCACCAACCTGAAATTTAATCCATTAAATATATCAATAATTTATTATATGCAAGTGCTTTCAGGTGTAAGCTAAATACATTTTTTCATAAAAAGAATACATGACACACATCACAAGCAAATCCCATTTAGTAATCTGTTTCCGTGGAAATATTGTGAGCCAAATTTTTAAGAACTGGAACTCTTGACTTAAGTTCAAAAGTAGTTCTGCAATCTTGTATCCACCTTAAACCCGATCTTTGTTGAAAATTTACCCCTGTAGGTTTACAGATTTTAAAGCTCCTATTCAATTGGGTAGAAAGCTAACAAGTCTTATACATGAAGTACTCATAAATACAGTAGCATAGTTGCATTTTACATGCTGATTTACAGTGAATGTAAGTGGTTGTAAATGACGGATTAATCTGTTGTTTTACGTTGTGGCTGAAAACTATGACTTTTAATCGCTGTGAATTAAAAGCAATGAAAAATGCTTTGTCTTTCTTTATCTGTATACATTGTATGTAGCAAACAAGGGACGTGTAGCTGGTGTATTACAAAGAGGGAAGGAACAAGAAAACACTTTTAAAATTTTGTTGGTCTTACCCTTGTGATATTTTTAGCTATTTTAGAAGGGTTGTTGTATGAAATCCTAAGTGTTTTGTTTAATCCTGTTACTGACAGCTGCATCTGCTGTCTGCTGGGAAAATACTGAACCCATCCGCAGCATAGGATGAGAGATCACTTTTGGATGAACTTTGGAGGGCGCAAGCTGTTTTGTGTTAATATTTTGAGGAGTTATAGCTTTTATTACCTCTTCTCTCAACCCATCCCAACACAGCATTGACAGTCTTACTTTGCTGCGTGCAGATAACGTGAGAGCTGTTGTGAGACTTTGAAAACATTGGCCAGTCCTACTATGTTTCATATAATCCTTGGCCATTGTCTTTGGAAATGTCTTAGAAACTCACCGGCCTCTTATGCAAAGTCCTTGTTTACAGCTAGCATGCTTCGTGCCTGTTTATACAAGTGAATATGGCAAAGCGTACATGCAATAACTTTTGGAGGAAGTACCCAAAAATTTATTTCAGGCAGACAACATGAGCAATGAAGCAAAAATGCCTTTTTCTTACAGGAAATGTTTTCAAAGGTACAAACGGGAGTTAGAGATTGTCACTAAAGCTCTTCATTAAAATAACATTTACCTCGTGGAAAAACTGATTTCAGAGAAGAACTCTCAGAAAACAACCCCAATCTCCATTTTAATTTTCACTAGTTACTGCATAAGAAATGTAATAGGCCAAAAGAGATTTCTGGAAGTTTGGCAGCACTCATGGAAGAAATATGTGAATACCTCAGGCAGTAATCATCTTTTTGTCTATTTCTGATGCTGGACAAGCATCAAAATGGAATTAGTCTCCATTGTAATCCCAATGTCACGTAGAAGAATTTCTTCTGTGCCTCCATGCGGTTGAACTCAGCTAGAAGCAAAAGACAGAAGAGAAGAAACAGGCCCCGCATTCAACAGAGTTTGCACTGTGACACAGATACACATGGGAAGTTCTTGGTATGAAACAGAAACTATGTCAGACTTCTCAAATCGCCATACATACATTTCCATGAATGCTCTAATATCCGCTCCTTGTGCCCTCTGTTCTACCAGGTGCAATCATATAATGCCTCCAAAGTAGTAACATGGGAATTTGTGAATGAAAAGTGGACTATTTTTTACAGATAACCACAATGCCTTAAACATTAAAGATGGAAACCCCCATATCCATTATTAAATGCTTTTCTTTCATGTGTCTCCAAAGCCCATCTATAGAAATCAAAAAGATCTTGCCTTGCCTGGAAAAAGGTCAGATTTATTTGTCATTGTAAAAAAATGTGGTTTGTAGTTATCACCAGAAATCCTTGTTGGAATTAAAAAAGTTTCATAAGAAGTTATCGGGGGCGGAGGAGGAGGGTTTCCAGTTATTGATTTGGATGATGAAAGATCTGGCAGCTCATCTTCCAGTAATTACTGAACAACACTCATCACCATCACCACTGCTTTTATTTTAAACAAAGCTCCACATTACAGTAAAGCAGGTATATTTAGCTGTTCTAGGAGAGAGAAACATTTCAGAGCTGTTTCACATCCCAGCAGGATCACTGGGAGAAGCAACTGCCAAGATGCTGGCAGATCTTCTTTTTCAATGTGCCTTCTGTATCAGAATCACATTCAGCTTGGGAGCGGAGTTGGCAGCTGTCAAAAACTGCTCATAATTTAGTAAAACTTGCCCTTTCACTTCATAATAAACCAAACTGAGGTATACAGACTTGGCACTGTCATAAAGTAGGTGCAGTAAATGGTTTGCAGAAAGATGTTTTGCTGCTCTTCTACGAATTCTGTTGATTGTGACTCCCACAAGAATTAGCTTCAGAATAAGGCCTCATGTCCAACAGGAGAACATGTTCATGAGTGATCCCTTTCATTTACATTGCAGTTGTGTCTGGAATTTGTGCCTGCATCACGACGGCAGTAAACAGGCACTGATGCCAAATTCAGTTTAAAGTCACAAAACACTGGCAAAAAACCTTCTTTTCTCATCTGGTAGAATCTCATGCTACCGGTGGAAGAAGCGGCTCAGAGCCAATGGGTATATAGAAACTGCAACAGATGTATAGCAATTGCCTCTCATGCAGCTGGATGATTTTTAATTTACAATCTCCAGACCATTAAGATTCCTACTTTTATTTGATCTGTTCAGTTAAAAGACCTGTGTCAATGTACACAATAACTAATACAATAGCAATTTAGGCACCTAGGTCTACCGTTTAGGTGTCACTGGCATTCAAAAAATCTGATAGGTGCCTGAACCTAGATGCCTAACTAGATGCCTTATGTGCTTCAGCACCCACATTTCTGCTGATGAAAGGACTAGGTGGCTAGGTGACTAGTTTTCCACTGTAGAGAACGTATTCAATTCCCTTAGTCCTGACAGACTAGAGCAGCTAGGCACCTCAGTCATACATAATCTCCAAAATGAGTCTCAGAAACATGTCTTCCTGCTCCTCTCATCTGTGGGGGGCCTGATAACTTCTGGGAATGGTCAAAGTACATACCACCCCATGCAAAGGGTGGCTTGCCCATTAGCCAGCAGCTCACTGGTCACGCATATGAGACACGTGAGATCCTGGTTCAAAATTTCTTCTTTGCTTGAGGGATATTTGTGTCCATTTCTCCATCCTCTCAGGTAAATATTTACCCACAAGTGTGATATGATGGTCTCAGTGTCTCCTTTTGAAGCTGTTCTACATTGTATAAA
>NW_005842971.1:168191-172508 GCF_000455745.1 Alligator sinensis | reverse complement strand
TCTTTCCTGCCCCCAACTCCCAGGGGAGGAACAGCACTATTAGGCTTGAGGACCATTTCTGTTCTCTCTGGTCCAGTGAGTAATTACTGAATGCAAAGTGAAACAGCTTCAACAGGATGGACTGAGATCTGCAGCCCAGGCTATAATTGGATGGTTAGAATATTTACATGGGAGGTGGGAGATTTGAAACAATTTGAACCTGGATCTCCCAGATCTGAAGTGAATGGTCTAACCACTAGCAAATTAGAAAAAAAGAGGTCCCATTACTACTTCCTCCTGTACTTTAAAAGAAAGGTCTACATCCCCCCTTGGTGTTTGAAAATGTTTAGGTGTCTATCCAGCAGGAGGTTTACAGCTGTGAATCCCAAATATACATAGGCATCTCCCTCCAACCTGAAGTTAGGTACTTAACACCTTCAGCAGTAAAGACAAATGATTGGTGTTACCATAAGTGTAATGCATCATTTACTACTTGACCCAGCCAATACAGAGTGCCTGATTTCTTTCAGTCAGAATTCCACATATCTGGCAGGGGCTTTCATGACTGGAAAAGACTAAACAGCATGGCACCTGACAAAGTAAGGCTGGGTGTTAAAAGCAAAAGTCTCTCATCAGCCATTTTAGAGGAAATTTGGACAGGAGAGGATAAAGGCATGAAATGTAGAGATCAAAGATGGAGAGAGAGGGGCTCCATGATGAGAAGGAGAAGCCATGAGTAAGAGAGAAGGGATCATAGCCACTTGAAAAGAATCTGACTTAAGCCAAGGAGTGCTCAAGTGATGAGGAAACTGAGCAAGGAAAGGGTATATAGAAGGTTATTGTTCTGTCCAGACCAGCACATTTCTTACATTAAACCCTCTAAAGTTAAGGGTACATACAGACATTTGGGGAGGTTAGGGGGAGGTTAGATCAAGTTAAAAATGGCCACCAAATCTAAGGTAAATTGGGATTGTGGGGGTTAGTTGGGGGTGGGGCTTGAGGAGATTGGAGGGGCAAGCAAGCTCTGGCAGGAGATTGGGGATGGGGCTACCAGGGTCTGTGGGGGGAGTGGAGAAGCTAGAGGGGGGGGGCAGAGCTACCTGGGTCCTGCTGGCTTCCCCTGGGGCCTACTGCCCCTGGCTCCTGTCCTCTTTGACAGGGAGCGAGATTTTAGAGGAAATTTGGACAGGAGAGGATAAAGGCATGAAATGTAGAGATCAAAGATGGAGAGAGAGGGGCTCCATGATGAGAAGGAGAAGCCATGAGTAAGAGAGAAGGGATCATAGCCACTTGAAAAGAATCTGACTTAAGCCAAGGAGTGCTCAAGTGATGAGGAAACTGAGCAAGGAAAGGGTATATAGAAGGTTATTGTTCTGTCCAGACCAGCACATTTCTTACATTAAACCCTCTAAAGTTAAGGGTACATACAGACATTTGGGGAGGTTAGGGGGAGGTTAGATCAAGTTAAAAATGGCCACCAAATCTAAGGTAAATTGGGATTGTGGGGGTTAGTTGGGGGTGGGGCTTGAGGAGATTGGAGGGGCAAGCAAGCTCTGGCAGGAGATTGGGGGTGGGGCTACCAGGGTCTGTGGGGGGAGTGGAGAAGCTAGAGGGGGGGGGCAGAGCTACCTGGGTCCTGCTGGCTTCCCCTGGGTCCTACTGCCCCTGGCTCCTGTCATCTTTGACAGGAAGCTAGGAGCAGATAAATATTAATTTTCTAAACTTTTAGATGCCTTGTGGGCCAATACAATATCTTGGCAGGCCGGATCTGGCCCACAGGCTATATTTTGTCCTGCCCTGCAGTATGCCCACAAAATTGGAGCCCTGGGAAATGACATGCATTGGCTTCCTAGAAAGTGAGCCTTAGTCCTGGGGACCTAGAGCTGCTGAACTCTGCAATCTTACTTTCACAAAGGCAGACAGATGGACCCTGTCTCTAGGAAAATTGCCAGCTAAAAAAGACAGAGCTGGCACCTAGCCTGTCCAGGAGATGCTTAAGAGTACATGTATCTAGTATGTTAGGGCCCAGAGCTTCCTAGCAAGTATCTGGCAGAGGCCACTTTACAAGGGCCAGTTAACTTAGTGCCTCAGTGCTAAATTTCATCAAGTCACCAAGAAGTTCAAATTACACATGGGCCATATACAGAGGGGAACATCTGCATTACCTATCAAAGATACTTTAGTATATAACTGCAACTCTGTCAATAAAGTGGCAATAAAAAAATATCATATTTCTAATAACACTAAGCTTTTGAAACAAGGCTTATTTTTTAATACAGCCTTCTTGTTTTTTAGTGCAATAAGAAAATATATAGCATATGGATCTACATTTAGTTTGGTAATAGATATGCAGTGTCATAACATCACTTTAAATTATGACAACATGTAAGTACAAAAAATATAGAATGATTGTGGATTAGCTTTTTAAGGATTTCTACAAAGGCATAAGAATAGCTCTTCTGGATTTCCAAAAAGTGATAAGAAATAGAGTCAAAATATTGAAAAAAAGGAAAGCCAAGTTTGACCTTGTAATTCACCTTGAAATGGTGTAGCAAAAAGAATTATGTAACTAACACTAGCCTTAAGTATTAAAATAAACAATAAAGAGCAACGACTGAGTAACTTGATAAAATATCAAGTGAATTATTAACTTGTATGTTATGCTGCTGTAATCCAACAAGCACATTGACATAGATGTGATACTAGTTTATTTTCTATAAGCAGTGCAGGCTACCTAAAAGAGGGTAAGGAGAGCAAGATCCAAAACCTTCTACATCTAAGTATTTGTTTAGTCTTCTTTTAGAAGTCTCTGAAACAGAGAGAAGACAGACCTAGCGCAGCACTTTGGTTATAAGTGTTTTGTTTGTTCTTCAAGAACAAATGGGCATACGCTGGCTATGAATAAATGTAATGTGGAAATCAGGAGAAGTTTCTGACCTCAAAAGGAATGAGGGTTTGGGGCTGCCTTTGAACATGAGAAATGGAGGCAAAAACCCCTAACCCGGTCTAAGATGTGTCCTGTTCAGTTTACAGGAGGAATTGCACAATGCTATTGCCTGCGATGACAGGGGACTGGACTCGGTGAATGAGGAGGTAATATTCTGTCATGTCCTTTGTTTCCCAAAGGAAAAACAAAAGCATGGGAGACCCACACACCCTTTTTTCAGAATTGAAATTTGGACAAATATAATAAAGCTTCAACATTTCCTTAGCTGTGGTGAGTGACCATACGCTGGTTCCTTCTTTCTTTTGAATCTTACCAGCATAGTGTCTCACAGGAACACAGAAACACTAAATGCTGAGCCCATAGGCAATGAGACAGCCCTGCATTTCCTAGAAGATTTACACAATAGCATACCTTTCCATTTTCATGTACTGTCCTAAATGTCCTACTAAACTAAACTAACAAACTACAGATAAAATAACAAGTTACTAACCCCTCAGATGCAATGCAACCTCAATTTATCTCTGTCCCTTTGTGAACCATATCTGATATATAGCAAATCCTCTTTAGCTAAGCCCTCAGCAATAATAGGCTGCTCAGTCTCATAGGGCACGTCTACATGAGATGCTTACTGCGCAGTAGCCTAATAACACTGTGCAGTAGCGTGCCGGTCAAAAACCGTGCTGATACGCTACTGTGCAGTGTTATCAGGCTGCTGCTCAGTAAGCATCACAAAAGACCATGCTCCAGTGCTACTGCACAGTAACTGTAATTACTGCTCATTTAGTTAGTATTTCATTAAGCAAGTATTAAACTAAATGCACAGTAACTACTGTGCATTAATGAACGTGTAGACATGTCAATAAAAGGATCACAAGTTTGTCTGACCAATGCCCATTTGGCAAATTCTCAAAAAAATTATTTTTTGAACTGTAGCAGTAGCCTTGTTCCTTTAAAACAGTGATTCTCAATACAGTTCTGCAGCACCCTAGGGTGCTATGAGATCCTTTTAAAGGTATCCCATGGTACAATATAATATTAGCACTGTTAGGTGTGCAAACACCTACATGTATTTCACAAGATAAACCCAGTGATTTCAAACAGGAATCCATAGTTTCAAAACCATTCTGACATGTTGTGGGTTATCTGAGTTTTTTGCAACAGAAGAATTGCTCAATTATTTTTCCACAGTCAAAAAACTAGTGAAAGCTAAATGCTGGCATTTTCTGAGAGATGCCTTGAATCTAATGAAGGATGCCTTGAGTTCTAACCCTTGCTTTAATATGTTGTCTGCTTTTACTCTCAGTTTTTTCTTACTGTCACAGTCTATTAAGTCATCATTTGTTCCTATCACATGTCTGGTAACTGGGCATTAATACACAGTTAAAGAGGAG
>NW_005842971.1:157990-168160 GCF_000455745.1 Alligator sinensis | reverse complement strand
CAGCAGGCAATTTTCCATGTTGCAGGAGGTGGCTCTATTGCTGTGTAGTCTAAATATGGACCTTCCTTGCACTGATTGCTTTTGAAAAAAAAAATCCTTAATGTATCTCCTATGCATTCAGCTAATCCATTAGTTTAAGACTATCTGAGATTAGTCTCGAGATGAAAGTTGGACATTTTAACAAAGTCCAGGAATCAACTCTTATGGAATAAGACCATTTGCCAGTTTTCACTTTTCTTGGAATTCTGTGATGTGCAAATACAGATTAAATGTGCCTGACAACTGCAGCAGTGATACTGTCAAGTGTGAACACCAGCAGGAAATTGGTGCAGTATTCCAGCATTAATAAGATAATCATATTTTCCCTAGGCTGAATGTATTTGTTCTGACCTTGTTCCCTACAATTTTGGGGCAGCTTCTTTTGTACTTCTGACATGTCTGTATTTGCTCATCACTTCTTTCATATCACTATCTTTCTGTGGCCAGAATAAGAGTTCTCTAGCTCTCCTTTGTGATTTGGTCATTCCAAAGTTTTCTTCAATGATTTATTCCATGATTTATTTTTCTTCTCATCACTGTAGAAACAATCATTTATACATCCTTCAACAGTATTCCCAAGAACATGGAAAGCTCACATTATAGTGGAAAGATGTGGATGGGAATTTGGTTTTATGAGGTGTTGGCTTCCCATCTATCCCTTAGTGACAGCTTGTATCACTTTTTGTAGCATTTCAGTTTAACACAATACAGCTCAAATTTCTAGACTTCAACTTAACTGCCACCTTTTGTGATACATCGTTCAGTCCGATTTTCCAGCTCATAGAAAACATTTTCCAGTTGCTGCTGAGTGATTTAATGAATTGCATTTGTGATCCTCACCCTATGCATAGCTTACACTATGCTAAAAAACTTAATTATGCTTTCAATTGCCATTTACAGTTTGCTTCTGTCATGTGTATATCCAAAGTTATTAAAGTTTAAATTTGCAGAAGGAGTTTATAAATAACTCCTTCTGCAAAGGAGAAGAAATATCTTCCCCGTAGATATTTCCTGCTTGTTCTAGATCATCAGGCTGCATATTGACAGAGGGAACTGGTGTTCTCCAATATGTATTTTCAGAAGCAGTCTTTGGTTTTTGACAGTCTATTTTTTGTGTACTGCATTCTGTGGTTTGTGGTCAGTTTGAAGCAGACAAAGACAAAGTCAGGAAATCTTGCATATCCATATGCCAGACCAAATTCATCACTATTCAATAAATTTACCATGCTTCACAATCACACCCTCAAGCAAGCTACCCTGTTCTGCACGGACTGCTTCTTAAACCAGAAGCAAAATAGCTGTGCTTGTGTGGCACCTCATCCCAGTACCACTGAGTGACAGGGCCCATTAAACCACCTTATGCTGTATATTCCTTGCATGATGCTGTATGGATGTAGCTAGACTGCATTCAATTTAATAGGCAGCTCATACAATGCAGCCTTGGCTCTAGTGTTTTCTCAAATTGAATATAATCTTTTGGGCTTCGTAGAGTCCTTGGTGTATATGATAAGAAAAGTAACTAATTTCCAAGACACATGAATATTGTTGCTCCCATCCTTCCTTTCAAGGCATGTGTGGAATATCTGATGTCTTTCAATGGGTCAAGAAACTGTAGTACTGCAGCTGATGTAAGAATGTGTTTTAAATCACTGCGCTGGAACCATGCCCTGGATCCATGCCCAATTGTGACCTCCTGCAGGAGCTGTGAGAGGCTATAGTTGCCAACATAATTTAATGGGTCTGACAGCCTTTGAATTCTTTTATTTATCTTCAGGTCTTGGCATGCTTAGTATTGCCCAGATCTTTGATTCAATGGGCAAGATTCCCTTTGAGGTCAGCCTGTTTCCCCAGCATGTCGTTTCTGTTTTTTGAAATTGACATTAATTCTTTCTTGAATTTACAGTTATTAGCTCGTGCAGCTTCCAGTAATCCCCTCAGCCATTCTCTGGGCTCCTCGGTGGGGCTAATTCTTCTGCCTCTCAACAGGATAAATTAGGCTATGTGAAATACCATGTTGCCATCACTATGCTGGCTGGTGCCTACGCTAGCTCTCTGCACTACGCTAGAGTCGGCAGTGTGGCCATGCCCTCTCTAGTACCACACTGTGGCAGAGGACCTTCAGTGCCTGCCACTTCAAGGGCTGGGAGCAGGCAGCCGGCAGGTGCTTGATGAGGGTGACCATTTTAAAGCCCAGCTCTGAAGGCTGAAGCAGCAGTTTGTTGCCAGCCACTGAGGGAGCAACATCACCTAGCTCAGCTATTGCTCCTGGAACATGTTGAAAGTAAGGGCAGGAGCTATGGGGATGGCTGGAGGCTCTTGGTCCAGGGCATGACCCGAAACTGCACCCTGCTGGGGAAGGGTGGCCTGCTGGGGCTGTTCATGGTGGACCAGCCCCCAGAAATGCCAGGCCAGTGACCTCCCCAGTCAAAGGCACATACCTTAACCCCAGCCCCCACCATGTGATGGGTAGAGTAGAGAGTTGTGGTGGGGGACAGGCATGGCTGTGGCCACCTGAGCCCCGGAGGCCCCAGTGTGAAGGGGCAGTAGTGTGGCCCGCACAGAGTAGGGGGTGCCTTTGCAACCTGAAGGTCTGTGCATGATGGGATGTAGAGTAGGGCCTGCCCCGGGGGTGTACCTGAAGGGCTGTACAAAGGGGTGTGCAGAATAAGGTTTCCTGGGGGGCAATCCGAAGGACTGCACGAGGGCCAGCCCCGCAATATCAATGAAGTGTTGAGAGTGAGCCCTAGGGTGAGGGCATGAGTGAAACTCCCTAGTAGGAGGGCATGAGTGTGAGCCTTGGTGAGGGGGTGACTATAGGAGGCCAAGGAAAGTCTCTGGATGTCTGTGGCTGAATTTGGGCCAGAGGCAGAGTGCTACAGCTCAGTAAGGGAGCCAGGGAGGAAGTTTTATGATTTCAGATGCCATCTGTGAGGCATAGGCCACTGTGTAGAGGTGGTACGAAGTCATGCATAGTGCCCTTGGGGATTATAATGGGCAGCCTCCCATTTAGAACACCAGTTTATTTAACCAGCAAGTCATGGAAGGCAACACTAGGCGGGATGTCTCATGTAGACAGGTGTGCAGGTCAAGGTTGAAACCCAGCCGTGAGCTTGTCCTCGGTCACACACACATTCTGGTTTCACCACTTTTCCTTATATGTAAGTGTTAGCATGTTCTGTCTCAAGAAAAGCCTCTCAGAGACATTTCAGACTCTTCCACTTCTTTTTGCTCCTTAGAATGCCGCATTTAATTTTTGTTATTGAATTGACTTGTGTCCATGTTTCTCTTTTATGGTATGTGGGATATTTGTGCACTTTAATGAGCCAAGATTTGCGTTACTGTGCTTTAATTTCCTTTAGGGTAGTATTGTGCTTAAGAACAGTTTTTTTCTCTTAATTTGAGGAAACTTTTTTTTTTTTGGTATTTAATGCAATTCCCTACTTTTCTGCTTGCTTCAGCATGGATTGCGTTTAGTATACATTTTTTTCAAATGCTGGGTATTTCCTACTTCAAATACATATTCCAGGCATTATTTCCTGCCTCCATGCTTCTGTCCTTGATGACTTTGATTTCTGTTAAGTCTACTGATTTAGCATGGTCCTTGGTCATATGCTCTGTGCATATCCCCAGCGCTTCTCTTTGTGTTCTGCTACCTGACAAATTTGTATTGCCTTTTCTAAAGTCAAATCCATCTCTCTAAGCATTCTCTTACTTTGTTTTAATCCCAGTATTAAATCAGCTTGTGCCTGCCTCGATTCGAATATCTGCTCCCATGCTACTCTGGCATGTGTGTCAGATGTTGGGCACAGTAAGGCTTCGTGTGCCTTCTGAAGGAGCCCTTGATTACCTTGGGGAGGACCCCAAAACTCTCTTGCCACGACTTTGGATGGATCTTCAGTGGTGGGGTCCCCTGTTGAGGGTCCCTCGGGAATGGTCACGCCTCCAGGCGGATATATGTGGGGCTCCACCTCCCCTACACTCCGTCCATGTGCCAGCCCTTGAGACGAGCCTCTTGATGTTATGCAGCTTCCTTTCTGTTACCTCAATTCCTGATCTTTGCACTCTTTTTTTGAGTCATTGGTCTTACTTTCCTGGGTTGGACTTCGGGTGACTGGATACCCAACTCTCCGATGTACCTCTCTCTGGAGGCTGGATGGTTGCTTGGTGGCTTGGTGCACCACTGTCATCTTAGAAATACTGCCGTCTCTTGCTGCTGAAGGATCATGGACAACCAACAACAAACAAACAAACAAAAGGAAGAACTCTATATAACAACCTGCACCAAAAGGAAATGAAGAAGTAAGCAAAGAGGAGGAGAAGAAAAGAAAGGAAAAGGCAATTAGGATAAAAAAAAAACAAAGAAAAGGGAGGGGTCATTGGGCTAACCAGCCCCTCTACCCTCCAGCGCTAGCTTATGCCTCAGTGTGCCCCGCTGCATTACTCTGGGCTCTTGCTCCTGCTGAGGTTCTTTTTGGCTCTTCCTTGAGCTGGCTCCACTTTTATGCCCTGGTGCCATCTGCAGCCGGTGTGAGGAGTCTTCGCAGCCTCCACTGCCTCCAGCATCTCCCCCTTCACTGGACCTTCACTTGCCTGCTGGTGCTGGCTTTAACCGGTGTGGGGAATCTTTGCAGCCTTGGTTACCTCTAGCATTCCCCCAGGCTCCGTCTTGGTGCCAACTTTTATCTCTCCCGCTGGGCGGCGTTCCCCACTGATGTCACATGCCCATGCCGGCTCCAGCTACAGATAAGCGCAGCTGATGAACCACATGGGTCTTTCTTCCTGGCATGGCTCGTTTTGTGTTCGGCATCCTGAAACAGGTAAGTGGTTCTTCCTTTCAGGGTTTTCTCTCTGGGGTTGGGTTACCACTGTCCCGGATTCCCCCATGGGCAGGGCTCCTCGCTCACCTGTGCTCATACCCCTGGGACACAAATAATCTGTTTGTTTTTTTTATAACAGAGGGTGTATGTAGATGAAATGGGGGCCCTAAATTAAAGCGGTGGGTTTTTAAAAATACCACTTCAATTTAGGGAAAAGTAAACCCCAGTGTCATGCACACACCCTTGCACTTACCTACTTCTCTGGCAGTGGGGAGGGGTGGGTGAGCTGCTGGCGGATGAACTGCCAGCAGTCCCTGGACTGCAGGGGGGGCTGATGATTCCCTCCGCAGCAGTGGCACCCCCCCCCCATTGCACGCCACCTGCAGGCACCCAACTCAGGCAGTCCTGGGGGGCACCACAGCAGTGGAGGGAAGCACCAGGCCCCCACACAGCTCAGGCAGGCAGGTAGGCTCCTGGGGAAAAAAAAAGATTGACATTTTTCTTTTTTATTAGGTGGAGCCTGCCTTCCTGGGCTGCTGCCAGGCTGCCTTCATGGGCTTGCTGCAGAACCCCTGGGGTGCATGGAGCCCGGTGCTTTGCTCTACAGCTATAGGGCATCAAACTAAAACTCCTCAGAGGAGTTTTGTTTGCTGCACCCCAAGTCATTTAAGGCGCATTACGCTGCCATATTTGCTTCAGCAGTTGGAATTACTGTGCAATACACCACTGACATGTGCAAACACTGACACCATTAAAGTGGTGCAAAAGCATTTTCCTATTTTAAAGTGGCATGCACACATGCCCCTTGTTTCATCTACACATGACCAGAGTCTCTTATATTCTCTATTTGTGGGACTAACTTTAATTTTATGACAAACTTGTCTGTTTTCCCTTTCATTTCATTTTCTCATCCTAAACACACACATTTCCAGAGTACTTTATACTCATGTGCATGTGGGTACATCATGTATAACACAACACACATTTTTTCTAGTTAGAAACTAGAAGCTTTACTAATAATCGAGGGGCCTAGAGCTATATTATTCAATGTAATTGAAGCCAAACAAAAACAAAAAACCAAAACCACAAAATGTATTGTAACGTGCATTCATTTGCTATATCATACCAAATATATATAAAGCCACAATGAACTAGGCAAAAAATAATCAAAAGTTGCTATTTCATTCCTCTAATGACTACAAGACTAAAATGTACATCTGTAGCAGATGCATAGAACAAAATCCAGCCTTCTTGAGCATTTTGGCAGTGCATCTCATATTTCACTGAAAGTTATTTCCATCTGAACTAATGTTTACCTAACTTAACATTTCCACACCTAATTTAATGTTTCCACCTAGAGTTAAAAACAGTCAGCAGGGTTCTGAAATGGGAACTACATTATTAGTAGCAGCTAACAGACAGCAGAATCACAGAAGTAAGGATAGCATGAGTACTGGAACCACTAAAGACTATTAAAAGGAGAGAGTATTGTTAACCCCTGTGGAATGAAGAGTTTAGAAGGAACCAAGTAAATAATAATGACCCATGAAGTCAATTACTCCCTCACTGCTGTCTGAATAGAAATGGTGCTGCCACTGCTGAGCAATTGGCTTTAAACTTTGGCTGGAGCAGAAAAGAAAGGGGGGGGGGGGGGCAACTGCACCACTGTAATCCTCCCAGACCTCCCAGATTGGCTCTGTTCTCCCACTACTAAACCTTCAGTGGGAATAAGGACCATTTAATAGAGCAGGGGCAGGCAATTATTTCAGCTGGAGGGCTGAAGTCCTCATGGCCAAGTCCTCGGAGCTGCACAGGGTAGCAGGGAGCAGGGCCAGGCCAATCCAGCTCCATCATGCTGTGCTGTAGGTAAGTCTGTTGGTAGCTAGATGTGTCATCTCAAAATAATGCAACATCATATCACCAGAAGCTGGGCAACAAAGATGTGGAGTTTATTACAACAATGACAGGTAGCTGTTAACAAGTGATAATGGAGCACAGGCAGCTTGAGTATAGGTGCTAGATTTAAATACAAGAATAAGACTTAAATTTGCACTATTATGCAGTTATCTTTATATATACTATGCAAACGCACATAAATCAAGGCAAAAATATTTCAGCTGGAGGGCTGTTTAATGAGTTTGGGTGAGTTGTCAAGGGCTGCAAGAGTAGCCCTGCCCCTTGACAGATGCCTCAACCCTGGTTGCCATCTGGGGACCAGAAGTCCTGACCCTAACTCCTGATCTTTGCTGCTTGAAGTCCCTCCCCTTGTCCCCAGAAGTACTTCTTTTGGGAGGGGGGGTTTGCCATCTTGAAACTGGAAAAAATCCAAATCATATACTAAAAATCAAACTTCTACAATAACATATTTTATTTCTAAATGTGGTGTATATGTCAGACCAGACAGAAGCTCAGGCACCTGGCAGAGCTGGTGTGCAACTCCTTGAGCATCTAAGTATCTATTTCTAATCCAAAAATTAAACAGCTTTTTTTATTCCAATAAAAAACCTAAAAATTAAAGACCATTACAAAGATGAATAATAACGAAAAGAGTTGGATCAATGCAGCAAAAGAATATACTAGAAAATCTTTAAAATATCAAAATGCTGTAAATAATAATACTGCTGTTCTTGTTAAAGTACTTTACAAGCAACAGGACATTGTCTATACTGTTAGCGATCCTGATGTATTCAAAATGGCCATTCAGTTCCAGGCTTTGAATAGTAAAAATAAAATGTGGCTCAGAGAAAAAAGGAAAAATGTAGTTCACTAACTAGTGGCTCATGCTTTATCTGACTTGTTTATAATGTATGTTATACACTTGTCTTGTCATGGACCTGATCAAAGAAGTTGGTACTCCAGTTAGTCTCTTAAATATAAGACTACTTCCCCAAGTCAGGATTTGTAGAATAAGTTCTTAACTGTCCATCATGAGTCAAGGTAAATTGCATTCTGCCAGCATGCCAGGTGACTTAGTGGGCTCCTCTGCTCTTCCTCCCCTACCCCCATCATACAGGGGCACGCTGGAGCTCAGTTTACTTGGTTTCTTGGCCACAGGCAGGGAGGTGGAGAAAGGGAGTGTATGTATTGCTATATTTTTCTAGCATTAGATAATGTCCCTAGGCAGAGAGGGGGCACTCCACAGTTGGAAGGATTAGGCCCCTTGGTAGGTGTCAACAGCAAGGCAGGGCAGGAAGAGCAAGTGAGTGATGGTTGTGATCTGCTGTGCCCTGTGTGCACGGGGCTGGCAGGGCCATAGCGTGGCACTGCTGCTGCTGCTAGTTCTCTGTGGGAAGTGAGGCTTCCTGTCACTGACAGCAGCAAGGAAAGGCAAACTGCTCCCTTGCACCAGGCAGCCAACCAGGAATGGCTTGCCCGTTTGGTTGTGCTTGGGACTGTCTGGCAGACCGGGCAGCCTGGAGGGCACACTGGGATGTGTGTGAGCGCACCCCCAGGCTGCTGGCCTCAGCTAATGCAGGCAGGCTCTGAACTCCCCCTACCAAATAGTGCATGTCTGTTCTGTTTGGTCCCGACCTAATCTAAAGCGCTTTGAGTAAAGCACAATACTTGGAACACTTCTGCCTTGGACTTTTTGAATGTCTGTACTTAGCGCTTGTGGCATGAAGCAAGTTATTAGAACTGGAAGCAGTATCAAGAATTGGAAATGACTCTGGGATGTTTTGCTCCTTCACATGTAGATCCAAACATGCCCTTGCAGGTTCCATGACAACTCCTACATATTGCTTTTGGTTTCCTTAATGGATACGTTGTGTTAGGGCTTGTTTTTTCTAGTGTTTCTTGAACCTAATCTCATATTTAGTTTAATAGAAGCTATGTACCTATTGCTACAGAGGGCAAGTCCTTGTACTCCTTTGATATTTATTGAACTGAGCTCTTGGTAATCCTTCTAACAGAAAGGAAATGAAGGCTAACTTCAGCATCCATCAATATTGTGTAGAGAAGTGTGTGTGGAGCCTATGGATGCTGGGAGTGAAGACTGTATTAACTTAAGCTCATATTCAAAGTTAAGACTGTTGTTTGGAAAAAAGGGTCTTAGTTCTTCAGAAATAAGTCCTCAGGGAGGACTGAGTTGAATATTGTTTAGTTTGAGTAGGGAATACTAAAAAGGTGTTTATCTATGCCTTTCTGCCTACTGCTACATGGATGTGATACATTATTTAAACCAATTATTTAAAATTCTATAGACTTTTCTCATATTTTGAAACAGATTATATCAGGCTTAGTTATTTATTTAACAAGAAAAAATTCTTCCTTGAAGCCATCAGTCCCATGATGGGGAATGAAAGTCTCTGAACTACTTGGGCAGTCACAGTAGGTTTGACACAGCTTCTAAGAAAATGGTGCAAAAAATTAATTGGAAACAGAGAGCATAGACTACACTTGCTGCTTATTATTTCCTGGGGCAAGTGCCTTGTCTTGGTTTACTTTGGTAAACTCCAGATCAATTCATCATGTCATTGTAGTGCCTATGGATGTATACTGATGGAACTGGGAGTAATTTGATCCATAGTTACTTTGTTTGACCTTGATTTGCACTGCAGAGGGTAAAGAAAGTATTTTCTCTAAGTAGTTGTATGAGTCAGTCACATGCAACATGATTAGAATGTAGAGATATTAAATTAAATGCATGTTTTAATTATGTGGTAGAAGCCAAATATGTATCTATAGCCTTGGTTCAAGCATGTGTTTGGTAAGAATATTGATAAAATGTTATCTGGTCAGCTTCTTGAGAGGGCTGCAGTGTTATCTTGATTAAACTGCTGAAAAGCTGAAGATTGCTTGGGCAAAATAAAAAAAAATTGGAGAAAGATGCATATCACTGGTGGTTGGATCATGAACAGGAAGAAGCATCTTGTCTTGCTCTTTGTCTTTGACACTTGTTTTACTGATAGACAGCATCAGGGATGTCATAGAGCTATTGATGTCAGTGGAACTATGACAAATTATACCCACTGAGAAGCTGCCCATTATGCCATCTTATAATTTTTTTCCTTATACTGGGAGCATCTACACAAGACATATACTGCAGAGTAGACTAATTAGCTCTGCAGTAAATGTTGTGCATCTACATGAGCACCCCTATTAGCCTGGAGTAAACTAATTAACTCTTCAGCAAGATAGTACTCATAAATAGTACTTCCAGCCAGGGATGCTCTAACCCAGCTCAAGGTGCTACAGTTCTGGGTGCACATTCAAGCAAGTCACTTTTCAGAAAAGCCTCTCTTTTGAAGCTTCCTCCAAATGTAACCAAAAAGAATTTCTGTTGCTTTTGAGGCAGTTCTGAGCCTGTTGTGAG
>NW_005842971.1:153905-157949 GCF_000455745.1 Alligator sinensis | reverse complement strand
AGGAATGGAGGGCAGGATTATGTGCTGATAGGTGAGTCTCTGCAGAATTAGAGTGTGGTAGTTATCAAGGGCAGATCTAGGGAGGTGCAGTGATGCATTTGCACCCCCTCTTTGAATCGTGTTCCATTCAAAGTTTAAAACCAACTGCCTGGCAGTGGCAGCAGCATTCAGGCAGCAGTGAGGGAGTCACTTGACTTCATGGCTCATTATTATCTACCTGATTCCTTCTAAACTCATCATTCCACAGGTGCTAATGACCCTCTCTCTTTTTTTTTTAATGGTCTTTATGTTCTACTAATCAAGCTAGCCTTTCTTTTGCAATTCTGCTGTCTGTTAGCTGGTACTGTAGCTCCTATTTCACAGCCCTGAAGACTGTTTTTATCTCTAACTAAACACATTCACTCAGGTGTCGAAATAACTTTCAGTGACAGTGTCACTTGGGCATCTTGGATGCCCTGTCAAGATGTCCAAGAAGGCTAGATTTTGTTTAAGAAATCTGAAAAAAATTGATGTGCACTTAATACTAATGACTAGTGGCCTAATGAAACACATCTTTTGATTACTTTTACCTAGTTTGCTTTGTTTTTTATACATAATATATGGTATAATATAGTATAGTAATGCACATTTCAATAAGGTTATATTTGGTTTTTAATTCGATTTTAAACTGAATAATATAGCCCTGGGTTCCTAGGTCATTATAAAGCTTCTAGTTTCTTGTTAACTGGATAAAATTGTGTTGTATGTGATAAGGCATCACACCATCTTCACGCCTCTTTTCAAAAACCTAGGTCTGCCCATGGTGGTGCCACAATTCTTGGCCCCAATTTATAGTGCTTGAACTTGACAACAGACCTGCAGAAAGACTTCTGCATAATATGGCAAAGAGAGTACATGTATGATTAATGAGGCACTTACTCCATTCAGGGTCACCTGGTTTCCATTAGGTTTGATTGACTTTCAGTCAGATCAACCAGAAGGAAAATATGACTCATTGTGTGTGTTTTAGGGAAGAAACTGTGTGCAACAGACACCTTCTAAAGGTAGAATTCAGAAGAGCCTTTACAAAGAAATGTCTCACTCCTAGAACTTTGGTTTCAGTTCTGCTATTTTTTTTTAATTCCTAAAATTCTGCTCAGTTAACAACTAAGGATTTATTTTTCTTTTCTGATAATGTTAAGAGATCCTTCCCCACTACTGGTAGACTAGTGTGAAGCGTTACTGTTGCCTTGAGGAAGTAACTTCTCTAGAAAGAAGAGGGTCTGACCAAGACTGAATTGCCAAGAAGAATTTAATGTGCTTACCCCCTCTTTTCCTTCAGTCTTTATCCATATTGCAGGCCCACGTTTACTTTGCTGCCCATATGCATGAGGTGTGATCGTCCTCACTATTGGTCCACCCAGTATAGGCGCAGCATTCATGGCACCAAAGAGCTCCAGTTCTTGTGGCCTTGCTGTTGTGTAATATTCTCAGTCAAAGCTACTAAGCAGTGAGATGGCAGCATGTCAGCTTAATTTTGAACAGTTCACGCAATATTTGTGCAGGACACAATATTCTTGACAGAGGACAAAAAGATAATGAAAGGATTGTACCTTGTATAATACAATTTTGGCAGTTAGACCCTCAGGGCTATTTTATCAGCCATCAGAGTATTATCACAATGTCCAATTTACATTCCTAACAATACCAATTGTTCTCAATCAGCAGTGACTCGGTACCAGAAGGACGTACTTTCACAAAGAAGTGATTTTGACTTCCTGAATAAAACTTTCTTTTTAAGGCTCTAATTCTGGTCAAGATTTTTTCTGGTTTTAAGTAACCAGATAAATTTTCTGCCCATTCAATTAATTAAACTTTAGGAGTATTAAAAAGATGGAAATATTCTGTTTCTTCCCTGGAAGAGTGTCTCATTTACGGCATCTTTTGCCTATTGCCATTATCAAATAACCTTGAAAGAAGGAGACCAAGAACAATAGCTGTGAGGGGAAAAAAAAAGAGACTTGAAGTTTGTTCTAAGACTATAATCACTCTCATTGTTTAAAAAAAAATGCTTTATTTCTCATTTGAAACAGCCATCCTATTGATTTTTGTTATGTTAAAAAGCCCACAGATAAATGATATTTTCTTCCCTACCAAGTACTTCTACATTATAACGTACATAAAAGATTCAGTCAGAGTTAATCCAGTACTACGTTAAAAGATCTAACAGAACAAAAGGCATTTTTTATAATACTAACCTTGCTTTGGGGAAACATGGATCACAGAAGTAGGGTACCAATGACTTCTTTATTTCACAGTAGCACAGTCTCAGTGAAGTTTGGTACACAGTTGTTTGAAGTTCTGCAAACCATGAAGTCCTGCATTAAAGAGCTTCCAGACTATAAGATGTACCAAAGATAAGAAAAGAGTCAGTGATGTGATGTGACTTCCCTGTTATGATAATGCAGTAGCAGGATTGAGTTCAGGGACCTGAGGACAGGAAGGATGGAGAGCAGCACAATAAGGACCTGGACTTCAGAAAAGCAGACTTCAATTCACTCGGGGAACTCCTGGGCAGGATCCCCTGGGAAGCCAGACTTAGGGGAAGAGGAGTCCAGGAGAGCTGGCTGTACTCAAAGTTCCTGAGAGTGCAGGAACAAACCACCCTAATGCTCAGCAAGACTTGTAAGTATGGCAGAAGACCAGCTTGGCTCAGCAGGGAACTCTTCAGTAAACTAAATCACAGGAAGGAAGCTTATAAGTGGAAACTTGGACAAATAACCAGGGAAGAATCTAAGAGCATTGCTCAGGCATGCAGGGATGAAGTCAGGAAGGTCAAAGTGCAAGTGGAGTTGCAGCTAGCAAGGGATGTGAAGGGTAACAAGAAGGGTTTCTACAAGTATGTCAGTAGCAAAATGGAGGATCAGGGAAAGTGTGGGTCCCTTATTGAATGGGGGAGGCAACTTTGTAACAGAGGATGCAGAAAAGGCTGAAGTGCTCAATGCCTTTTTTGCTTCTGTCTTCACAGGCAAGGTCAGCTCCCAGGCTACTGCACTGGGCAGCACAGTTTGGGGAGGAGGGGAGCAGCCCTCAGTGCTGAAAGAACAGGTTAGGGACTACTTAGAAAAGCTGAAGTGTACAAGTCCATGGGGCTGGAAGGGATGTGCCTGAGGGTGCTGAGGGAGTTGGCTGATGTGATTGCAGAGCCATTGGCCATCATCTTTGAAAAATTATGGTGCTCAGGAGAGGCCCCAGATGATTGGAAAAGGGAAAATATAGAGCCCATATTTAAGAAAGGGAAGAAGGAGGATCCAGGTTTACTGGACCTGGTATTGGCAACGGGGGATGACATGGTAGGAGACCTACAGATCGGTGGTCACCTGGGGGACAGTGATCACCAAATAATAGGATTCACCATAAGACATCGAGTGGGTAAGGTAACTAGTAGGGTGAAAGTGCTAGACTTTAGGAAAGCTGATTTCAATGAACTCAGGCGTTTAGTCAAGGACGCACTGCGGAGTAAGAGTTTTAAAGAGTTGGGAGCCCAGGAAGGGTGGCTGTGCCTTAAAGAAATGATCCTTCAGGCACAGAGGGAGATGATCCTGATGCGGGGAAAAAGGGGGAAGGGGGCAAGAGGCTTCCTTGGCTGACCAGACAAATCCAGAGCAGTCTACAGGCTAAAAGGGGGGCATATAAAAAGTGGAAACGGGGAGAGATTACTAAAGAGGAGTATACCTCCTCTGCTCATGCTTGTAGGGAGGTAGTTAGACAGGCCAAAGCTACCATGGAGCTGAGGATGGCATCCCAAGTTAAGGATAACAAAAAATTGTTCTTTAGATATATAGGGAGTAAAAGGAAGGCCCAGGGTGGAATAGGACCTCTACTAAATGGGCATAAGCAATTGGTGACGGACAGGGGGGACAAGGCTGAACTCCTCAATGAGTTCTTTGCCTCAGTGTTGCTAAGTGAGGGGCAAGACAAGGCTCTCCCTGGGATTGTGGAGAGGAAGCAGCAGGGCTCCAGACTACCAAGCGTAGACCCTGAGATGGTGCAGAGGCACTTGGA
>NW_005842971.1:151518-152548 GCF_000455745.1 Alligator sinensis | reverse complement strand
GTCTGGAATGGGCTCCCAAGGGAGGTGGTGCTCTCCCCTACCCTGGGGGTCTTCAAGAGGAGGTTAGATGGGCATCTAGCTGGGGTCATCTAAACCCAGCACTCTTTCAATGATCTATTGAGGTCCCTTCCAACCCTAACATCTATGAATCTATGAATCTATGAATCTATAGATCAGTCAGCCTTATCTCAGTCCCTGGAAAAATCATGGAGCAGATCCTCAAGGAATCCATTTGTAAGCACTTGGAGGAGAAGGTGATTAGGAACAGTGAGCATGGCTTCACCAAGGACAAGTTATGCCTGACTAACCTGATTGCCTTCTCTGACGAGGTGACTGACTCTGTGAATGCAGGGACACTGATGGATGTGATGTACCTTGATTTTAGCAAGGTTTTTGATACGGTCTCCCACAGAATTCTTGCAGGCAAGCTAAGAAAGTATGGGCTGGATGAATGGACTGAAGATGGATAGAAAATTGGCTGGAGCATCGGACTCAGAGAATAGTAATCAATGGCTCGATGTCTAGTTGGCAGCTGGTATCAAGTGGAGTGCCCCAGGGGTCTGTCCTGGGGTTGGTTTTGTTCAATGTCCTCAATGACCTGGTAGATGGCATAGAGTACACCCTTAGTTTACAGATGACACCAAGCTGGGGGGAGTAATAGATATGCTGAAGGTTAGGGCTAGGATTCAGAATGACCTGAAGGACATGATTTATGAGGAAAGACAGGGAACTGGGCTTATTTAGGGACAGGGAACTGGGCTTATTTACTCTAGACAAGAGAAGACTGAGTGGGATTTAATAGCAGTCTTCAACTACCTGAAGGGGGGCTTGAAAGAAGATGGAGCTGGACTGTTCTCAGTGGAGGCTTCCAGATGTGCAAGAGGTGCACATGCCTCTTGCAGCATCTCAAAGCCCTGTGCTGCCTGGGGGAGGGACTCTGCCAGGAGGCCCTAGAGCCCCCACAGCCCCTGCTCCTGCAGTGAATAGAGGCTTTATTTTTTAAGTGCCAGAGGCTGGGGGGGCAGTCATT
>NW_005842971.1:141635-151455 GCF_000455745.1 Alligator sinensis | reverse complement strand
AGGGCCAGGTGGGGCAGCAATCCGGGGGGCTGGGAGAGCAAGTGGGGGTGGGACATATAGAGACACTGGTAGACCTCCAAATTGCTTTAACACTGTAGATAAATCAATAAAACATTGCCCAACTGATCTATGTCTCTGTGTCTATATATAGATATATAGATATCTGTAAAATACCCCGTGACCCATGTTCCTCCACAATTGAAACAAAAGACTACTATCTATCTATCTATCTAGTACTCATTTACAGAGTGATTTCAGGATATTTTTTATCAGGGATTTCTCAGTTTTAAAATAGGGAACACCACAATTCCTGTTAGGGAGGCCAGTGGCAGGACCCTGCCCACTCAGATCTGGCACCTTGGACTCAGCTAGAGGTGGCTGACCTCCTGGCTAATTCTGGCCAGGAGGACATGCTTTGACAGTTCAGGCCATCACACCTGGAACATCTTCTGGGCAATAGCTGCCCAGATGGCCGAGCAGGGGGCACACATGGCAGTAATGCCACGCAAAGGCCAACTCTGCAACCACAGCCCACTGGCAGCTGGCCAGAGGGGTAGATGCCTCATCCTGGTCTGGCAGGTGTGCAGCAGGTCGCAGCCAGGCAGCAGCCCCCACTCCCAAACTGCTCCAGTGGGTGAAGTGTGATGGGAACTCTCAGGGCTGCTTCAGCAATCCAGCTGGCACAAGGGGGTAATGTCACCAGGTACCAATTATCTGGGCCCCAGAAGCTCCTGTGAGTGAGTAGCCCTGAGCTATTTGCCAGGGCAGCTTCTTGTACTGATAGGGCCAGGACAGGGCAGCTTTTTATACTGCTGGGGACAGCACAGGTGCTGGCCCTGGGCTCTAGCTCCCTCTGGCTGTAGATCCAGGAGGAGCCAGGCAGGGTTATTTTGCCCCAAGTGGCACAATTTGCTTCACAATCAAGTGTGTGTCTGGGCACGTGTGCTGAGGCAAAAAGCCCCAGCTCAAATTTGCACCGCTTCTATTTGAGCTGCTGCAAGTGCACATGCTTGCATGTGTGGACACGCCCGGTGGTGGCAGATGACAGAGCAAGGAGCAATGGTCTCAAGTTCCAGCAAGGGAAGTTTAGGTTAGATAGTAAGAAGAATTTTCTCACTAGGAGGGTAGTAAAACACTGGAACAGGTTACCCAGAGAGGTGGTGGATTCTCCACCCTTGGATGTTTTCTAAACCTGGCTAGACAAAGCTTTGGCTGGGATAATCTAGTTGGAGATGGTCCTGATTTGAGCAGGGGGTTGGACTAGATGATCTCCTGAGGTCCTTTCCAACCCACACTTTCTATGATTCTATGACTGAGAGTTGATACAGATTTCTGATCAAATTAAAACTAATTTTATCCATTATATTGTACAATGCTTTATAACATATTGGGGCACAGGAGTCTTTTTCCCCTTGAAGTCTAAAGGATTTCACATGCAGTTTAAGTGCTCACTTGTGCAAGTCGGGGGTCACACTATCTCATTTTAATGGCAGAATTTTAGTTATTTATGAACAATAAGGTGTTGTGTAAATTTTACTCCAGGTTTTGATTGATTTTTTTTTCTAATCACAACTATATCATTTCTAACCAGCAAAGACAAGGTGTCTTTAAATTACTGGCAGAACACATTAGAGATGAGAATTCTGTGGAGACATCCAAAGCGTTTAAGAAAAAAATCTGAATGAGTCCACCCCCCGGATCATTCTCTACAGACCAGGTATACCAAAATTCTTCTCAGACATCTTGAAACTTATCCAAGGCTTTTCAAGCTCCCTACCAGTTTACCAGGCAAGAACTAGGACCCTGGAGGCCTACCCTTTGTAGGATCCTGGAAAGCAGAGCACTTGCAACCCTGAAAGTGCAGGCTGTTGAGTAGCTAGTGGGTGAACTGGAAGGAGTCCAGGTGAGTTTTGAACTCTGCCTGCTTTTCATCAGAATGTCATTAAAATCAAGAAGATGCTTCCATAGAATTCGTTTATTGTCAGGAATTGGCAATTTCTGAGGTTTGGCCACAATGTCCAGAGCTGCAACTTTGGAATGTGCACAGATTCAGAAAGAGACTAACAATCTTGTGCACTTTCACTTTTGACCTGAGCTCAGATCTGAGGCATATTTTTCCAAATTCTTCCATGACAAAGGGAATGTCAGCTCCCAGTGCCTGCAAATGGGAGTAGTGTGCACCAATTACTCAACTTTGTTGTAAAGGGACAGGCTGTTTTTCCTAGCATGCAACAGCGATGCTCTTTGGCTAAGCAATTCAATGCTGGATGGTGCAATTCTGTAAATTTAATGATCCTTTGCATAAACAAAGATCAAAGATTCAAGTAAATAAAAGTACATTAAGCAATGCATTTTGTTCTGTGCAGCTCCCATGCTTCCTAGTTTTAATAGAACTTCAATAAAAAATTAAAGGAAGCAGCCCATTAATTTTTAAACCTATGATACTTAATGCAAATCAAATGGCTGCAGATTAATAAAGCATGTATTATGTTGTATAAGGAGCAGGGACTCAACCCTTGCAATAAATGCTAAGGTATTAGTTCCAAATAACTACATCTTGAATTGTACTCTCTTGGATTAATTATGATTTGCAAGTCTTATCTGGTTAATACCTTTGCACTTATCTAGCTTGTGGCAGTTTGGAGAAGATCACTGGACACACAATTTCTGAGGGCACCTGATGCTGGCTATGGGTTTCAATGAATTAATTCAAGGATAGGACCTACTTTGGTTATCGTTATTGGCAACTTACTGAGGGGCATTTCAGGACAGCAGGTCCAAGGGGGGATCCCTTTATCTCTGTAGTGGGGTCTAAGCTGTTATCTTTTATGCATGACCACTAATGGCATTTTCCCTTTGCCCAGTCATTAGGCATTCTTGGGTGCCTATACATGTGCAGGGAGGCTGCTCTGATCTGCTGCAATTACAGCGTGTTGAAGCAGATGCAATTAATTGAGGCTGCTGGAGTGTGGTAATTGCTGCACAGTACACAACTATCATGTGTA
Source organism: Alligator sinensis (assembly GCF_000455745.1). Lineage (NCBI taxonomy): Eukaryota > Metazoa > Chordata > Crocodylia > Alligatoridae > Alligator > Alligator sinensis. The sequence continues at coordinate 148,450 of NW_005842971.1, read as the reverse complement.
TTAGTGTCCCCACGCTGAAAAATGGCAGTGGGAGAGCTTTAACAGAAGCTCATTTGATGAGCTTTAGTTAAAGTGCCCCCGCGGCCATTTTTCAGTGTGGGGATGCTGATACACATGATGCTCTGGGTGCTTTAATTAGAGCGGCTCTCAGAGCCTCTCTAATTAAAGAGCCTCCCCCCACCACACATACTCCCAGAGCACATGTACAAATGCCCCTTATGGAGCAGCTGCTTCAGCTGCTGATTTTGTAACTTTCATGTTAGTGTCATGGGAAGTCCTTGCTAGGCTTACTGGAGCTATTTCATTGCACCTTGGAGCTCACGCCTGTGATTTAACCTTTAAATTCTGGCTGAGTTTAGGGTTACTGTTTGTGTGGAGCCAGCCTAATCTATTGACCACAGATAAGTGTGGGGTTGAACACAGATAATCAGATTTCTAAACATAAAGTAAATGGACATTAATAGCTATTGGTACCAGCCAGATTCAGATTGTGTGTGTTCTTGGAAATCTAGCTGTGTCAAAATAATAGAATCATAGAAAATTACAGTCGGAAAGGGACCTCCAGAGATCATCTAGTTCTAGTCCAACCCCCTGCTCAAAGCAGGAGCACCCCCAACTATATCATCCCAGCTAAGGCTTTGTCTAGCTGGGTCTTAAAAACCTCCAAGGATGGAAATTCCACAACCTCTCTGAGTAACCTTTACTACTACAGTGCTTTACTATCCCCCTAGTGAGAGTTTTCCTAATATCTAACCTAAATATTAGGTTAACATTTGCTGCAACTTCATTGCTCCTTGTTCTGTTATCTATCAGCACTGAGAACAGTCTAGCTCCATTCTTTTTGTAACTGCCCTTCAGGTAATTACTGCAATTATATCCCCCCCTCAGTCTTCTCTTCTCCAGACTAAATAAGCCTAGTTCCCTCTGCCTTTCCTTATAAGTCATGTGCCTCAGCCCCCTAACCATTTTTGCTTCCTTCCACTGGACTCTGCATCACTCTACAGTTTATCTACATTATTTCTGTAGTGGGGTGGAAGGAGGAGGTGGGGGTTCAAAACTGGACACAGTACTCCAGATGTGGCTGCACCAGAGCTAAATACAAGGGAATAATCACTTCTCTCAATCTGCTGGCAACACTCCTACTAAAGCAGCCCAGTATGCTGTTAACTTTCTTCACAACAAGGGCACACTGTTGGCTTGTATTCAGCTTATTGTCCACTGTAACTCTCAGGTCATTTTCTGCAGAGCTGCTACTTAGTCAGTCAGCCCCCAGCCTGTACTGGTGCATGGGATTGTTCCGTCCTAAATGCAGAACTTTGCACTTGTCCTTATTGAACTTCATGAGATTTCTTTTGGTCCAGTTTGTTTAGGTCTTTCCGAATCCTAGCCCTATCCTCTGGCATATCCGCTACTCCCCCCAGCTTGGTGTCATCTGCACACTTGCTAAGGGTGCAGTCCATCCCATCTTCCAGGTCACTGTTGAGATGATGTAAAAAGTCTCGAGTAAAATGTTCACAAGTGACTTAGGAGCCAAAGCCCTATTTTCAGAAGTGATTTAGACACTTGAAAGCCTAAATCCAATTGAAAGTTAACTTAAGCTTATGCATGCCTCAGGCCAGTCTCTGGCACCCCCACTGTGCCTAGGACTTTTACTCAGAAACAAATCCTACCCATTCACTCCTGTTCTGTACATGCCCATGATCCACAATTAGGGAATACAGAGTAATTAGAGGGGTCCTGAGCAGGGGCTTTCAGCTTTCTGTTTTCAAATATTGTCCCTCATGCATCGTATCTTTATTGAGTTTCTGGCTCCTCTGAATCCATCAGCTGTCACTTTTCCTACTGTTCTTTGAGAACATAGCTGACAGTCTTTGTAGTTGGGTTCTCACTTCCCCACCTTGAAAATCTCCGAATGTTGATATTTTTTTTCAGCCAGTTCTTTAGAACTGAGGTCAAATTCTAGTTTTTCCATTTAGTTTTTAAGTTAGCCTCTTGCCAAATGTCTATCTCTTTGAATCAGTGGAACTTTTGCCCTTTATACTGGAAGGAGAGCTACGTCACTGCTGCTTATTTCAGAAAATCTCTACCCTGAGCTGCATCTGATATGTAACTTGTGCAATGGTTTAGAACAGCGCACACAACATACTTGATATAGATATCATTCCCAAAATCTTAAGTTGCAGTCACTTCTCTCTATAGTAAGTCATAAAAAACCACATTGCTAGCAGCTGCTTAAAGGAGCCTCATGGAGAAACTACATGTAGGGGTCTACTCAACTCAAGAAGACTGCTGGCCAATTTCATGGACCAATGCCTGGGCTGGCAGCCATTTTCAAAGGCTGAGCATGGCGGTGCACCCCATGCCTCTGAGGGGCCCTATTGGCTTCACCCCTCACTGTTGATTGGCTGTGAGGACTGTCTGTTATACGGCCCTGCCCCTTGCCGCTGATTGGCTGGAGGGCTGTTTGTCACGCAGCCCCACCCTCACCACTGCTTGGTGCAGAGGGACATGGCCATATGACGGACAACCGTTACAGCCAATCAGCAGTGAGGGGTGGGGGTGGCAACCATCTTGCCATGCTGGCACCCCCTCACTCTTCCCTGTACCCCTCCAGCAGGCCACGTGGCTGTGCTGCAGCATCCATGGGGACTGCTAGCTCCCTAGAGGGAGTCAGCATTTTATTTTTGACAGGCTCCCTGAAAAATAAGCTTGTCAAAAATGTGGAGACGGTGCTTTTTTCTAGTGCCTGCCCGAAATCAGTTTCCTCAAATTGCAAAATTGTAATTCCTGTAGATCCTAAAACAGATATAAAGAGTTCTGCCAAATTATAATCACCCTCACATTGGCGCAGACCTTGAATGTTGCTGTCCATTTTGGTCTGACTTACACTATCACAAATTCAAAGCAAGTACTAACTAAGCTGCTTCAAATTTGTGGGTGTCAGGGGGAAAGCTGTCACGCTATAGGCAAAGGAATCAAGACTGCAGCACTGTAAAGTCAGGATTTAGCCCAGCATCTTCCATTTATTCTCTCTTGCATTTACTCACTTGTTTATATTTTCACCCCAGTAAAAGAGGGTTTGATCCTGCTTCGATACCAATTTTATGTCTGCATAGCTCTATCTGTTTATGATTTTATTTCTGATTTGCTATGCTTTCAAGTCACAGTCAAGTACTTTTAGCTTTATGCTTGCAACCCTTACTAATGTTAGGTGGTACAAGCAATTCCATTGAAGCAAGCACAGCTGCCTGCCCAATAATGGTTGTAATCTTGGAATAATATCCTGTAACAAAGATGGGCTTGTTAATCTTGTAAAAGTTTGGTCACACCTAAAGTACAGCAGGAGCAGAGGTGCAAATCTCAAAAGTTTATGGTTTGCAAAGTTATTCGGTTTCCTGTTCCTACTAGTTCCAGGAACAGATGTTCTTGGAAACTAACTTTAGCCACTTAGAGATAATGTGGCTTTTAGAAACGGGAAAGAAGCAGATTGCTTTTAGACCATGGAAACCACTGCCCACCCAGGTTTACTAATATGAGAGTTATTGCCCTATCTTTTTGCTCTTATCTTGCACTGTCAGATTTGTGTCGTAGGCACTATCTTTTTTGTTTGTAAAATGGGGATTACTGTATTTCCAGTTCCAAAAAAGATGACACCTATCACACACCCAGAGGGGGAGAGGGGTATATGATTGTGACGGGTAGTGATATGCCAGTGCCCTGGGGGCCCATTCCATTGCCCCTCACTCCCAAGTCACAGCCCCCCCATCCCTGCTGGTGCCCTCACTCCTGACCCACAGACCCCCCACCCTTCACTTCCAAGCCACAGCCCCCTGCTCCCTCCATCTCCCAGCTACCCTGTCCCTGCAGGCTTTTTCCCCGTGGGATGATGCTTACAACCCAGCCCCCTCCACAAGTTGCAGTCCTACACCCCCTGGTGATCAGATGCTGCTGCAAGAAGAACAGATACAAAAAGGCAAGTGGTATGACCCTGGGGGTGCCTTCTCTACTGTGGCAGAGAAACTAAACTGAATTTGGTAGATGCTAGGACACTGGCGACATCTCCTCTGTGGGGCGGGGGAGGGGGGGAGCTCCCTGATGCCCCTGAAGGCCCCCCCACCCCCTTCCTCACCTCCTTCCCTGCCTCCCCTGCCCTGCTGCAGCCCCAGCACCTGGTCAGCTTCTACCACCGGCAGGCACCCGCCCCCCTCACACAGCTGAGCTGACCAAAATCCTGGACATTTGATCATATTTAAAAAATCTGTCTGGATGGAGATTGGGGGACCCCAAAAGAAAACATGTTGGGGAAAACCTGGATGCATGGTAACCCTAGCAAAATATCAATGGCTTGTATGGCAGTTCTGGTCCCTGTCTAAAGCTCATAAGCAATAGCTTAATATTACTAATAAATAATAAAAATAAAAACAATAGAGTAAGCAGAGCCACTGAATACATTGGGTTTCAATGTCAGTTGATGTAATAAGTAAACTTGTACAGCTCCAACCGATTCTGATATTTCAGTATGTTCTTTAAAATCTGAACCAGCTTTCTTCCCCCAGGCATCCTGCACATTAGATGTTCTGTTAGGTGATAGGACAAACTCCATGTGAACAAACATCTAGCATTAGTGTATGCAACAGTAAAATCATACCCCCGAGGTGGGGTACATGACTCATAAGAGGCACCATTCGAGGAGGCTGATTTTGGGGGAGTTGGAGGAGGGGAGAAGGGGGAAAACCTAAGTACAATGGAAAGCACCAGCAGTGCTGCAAAAGTGAAGCGAGGGTCTTCTCAGATTGCTCCACAGGCAAATCACCAAATAGCAGTTTGGTATTTTTATCATTCTCAGATTAGCAGCATAGGTCTGTCCCCTGACTAGCCACTTCAAGCCTTGTCCCTTAAACAGTGACCAGAATCTGTGTAGAATCTGTACACTTTCGATCTACTATTGATTTAAAAGCCAAACCTTCGGTAGTCAAATTTGAAATTTTCCCCCTGGCTTACTGGACTGATATATCAGAATAATTCCAGAAGTATTGCGCATTGTGGTCAATATTTGAATGCCTTATTGAACACTAAATCAATTCTGAAAAGAAAGCTGATCAAAAACTGGCTGAACCGTTGAGCAATGCCACAGTATATGAAGTAGCGTGGTTATTCGGGAGTTATCTGAGATTCTAAACCTTGTTTTAATCAAATATATCCTGTAAAAATGCTTCAGTTAGCTTGTCCTGGTGCTTTTCTGTTTTTAAAATATTTAAAAACATTTAAAATATTGCTTAGCATGGTATTCTTGTCAAATATTAAAGCTGAATTTGACCTCTCTTTGGATTAACTGCTTTAGCACACAAGTTATCTTTGGAGAATGCTATTTCTCTCTAGCTCCACCTTGGTAGGAGTTAAATTACAGTACATGTCAGTAAATGGGCTGCTACTGTTTACCAGTGGCTTTGGGTCAAGCACTTAAAGACAAACAGTATCACTTCCTACCTGTCAGAGAACCTGGTTTTCTCTGTTTAAAAATCCAAAATTTCAACAATCCAAAATTTAAAAAACCCCAAATCCACTTTTTTTCTGGATTTGAAATGAAAAACTATTAAATATAGGTATCAGTTGAATACAATGTTTTATTGATATATTCATATTTTTAAAGCAATTTGGAAGTCTACCAGTGCCTCAATCATGAAAATAAAATAAATTCTAAATACCTATATATTTTGGCATTTGATTTGGGCTTTTTATCATGGAAAATCAGAGCTCCCCCTGCCCCCTTCACTCATCAGGATGCCCCTGTGGCTTTGTGGGATTGAACAACCCTGATATGCCAGTACCCCTCATTCGCAAGCCTCCCAGCCCTGCTGGTGCCCCTCACTCCTGACCCGCAGCCTCCTGTCCCCACTGATGCCCTGCTGGTGCCCCTTATTCTCAATCTGCTGCTCCTCATCCGCAGGCTCCAGCCCCCCCAGTGTGTGATGCTGGAGGTGGGTGCATGGGGCAGAAGGGGGTGTGTGGGGCAGGGTGGGTGCCTGATGTGTTGTGGGACATGGAGAGACATGTGGCCCCCCAGATCTGTGCAGCCACAGCAGAGCACAGGGCTGCAGCCTGACCAGACCAGGCCAGACTGGGCAGGAGCCACTTCTGAAGCCCGTTGGGCAGGACCTGGGTTTGGAGGGCAGAGCAGGGCAGTCATTTGTTGCTGCCACTGCAGCTGGGAACCTCTGCACCAGCCATGCTCCTAGCAGCATGAGTAACAGATGGGGGGGGGGGGGGGGACACTGCCCTCACCTCCTCCCACCACCATTTGCTTGCTTGTCAGGCCACAGCTCTACCCTACCACCATGGCTTGGCCATCACTGCTGCTGCTCCCCTCAGGCCACCCACACTGCTCCCTACCCTATTTCCCTTCTGGGATAGAGCCACAGCCTGAAGGGAGCCTTGGAGGTAGCAGTGGTTGGGCCATGGTGCTGGGTTAGACCCCAGTGCACGAGTGGCTGGTGGTGGTAGGAGGTGAGGGCAGTGTGGTCCACCCAGTCTATTACTCCTTGTGCTGCTGACAGCACAGCCGGTGCATGGGTCCTGGTGGCAGTGGCGGCAATGATAAGTCTCACCCTGCTCTGCCCTCCTGCACTGGGTCCTGCGCACTGAGCTGCAGAGGTGGCTCCTGCCCAGTGCCCGTCTAGTCCCATGTTTGCTGTGCTCCCCCATGTCTCCCCTGACATATCACCTATGGCCCCCTGCCCTCCCCAAGCATCACCTATGCTCCTCCACCCCCCATGTATCATCTGTGCCCACATTGCCTATGCCCTCTGGTCCTGCTT
>NW_005842971.1:133270-141607 GCF_000455745.1 Alligator sinensis | reverse complement strand
TAGGGAGCTGCAGGAGCTGCTCTCCATCATGCTGTCTGGCTGCTATGTGCATGTGTATGTGCACTCGTGCACGTGGTACCCTCTGCCTATGATTGTCCTCCTCCCACTCTCTCCAGCCCCAAGGAGCTCCCTGCAGACTGGAACTGTGACAGCTGTGAGGGGAAACCTGTGGTTTCCCATGTTTTTCTCATTTAAAGGAGAAAACCTGCATTTTTTCACATTTTTCCGTGGCATATGGGAAACCCAGATCCCTGCTTATTAGATACCTGAAAATCTTCTTACAGTTGAGCCTTTCCTGTGCATTCCTTTGGTATTGTTTTTATTTCTACCTTTGTTCCCTTTAATGTTGTTCTAGGGATGCTCCATATGTATTTTGATTTTTCAAAAGCTCTTTTTTGAAGATGTTCCAGGAGCCACTTCTTTCCTTAGGTATGCTGATTATGTGTCTAGTAATAATGTGTCATTAATATATACATGTATCTGAATTTAAATTCGACTATATATGTTTTTGTGTGTGTGTGTGTGTGTGTGTGTGTGTGTAGATGTGTATATACACACCCTTGATCTGTATATATACATGGTGAATAGTTTCATAGTTTCATAGTTGGTCGGGTTGGAAGGGACCTGAGCAGATCATCAAGTCCGCCCCCCTGCCATGGGCAGGAAAAAGTACCGGGGTCAAACGACCCCAGCAAGGTGTTCGTCTAACCTCCTCTTAAAAAACCCCATGGTAGGAGCCAGCACCACTTCTCTCAGAAGTTGGTTCCACATCCTAGCTGCCCTGACTGTGAAGTAGCGCCTCCTGATGTCTAGTCTGAATCTACCCTCTGCCAGCTTGTGACCCTTATTTCTTGTGACTCCTGGTGGTGCTCGGGGGAACAGGGACTCCCCCAATGCCTGCTGGTCCCCTCTGACTAGTTTGTAGCAGGCCGCTAGATCCCCCCTCAGCCTTCTCTTGTGGAGGCTGAACAGGTTCAGGTCTCTTAGCCTCTCCTCATAGGGCCTGCCTTTCTGCCCCTGATCATGTGAGTGGCCTTCCTCTGGACCCTCTCCATGCTGTCCACATCCCTCCTGAAGTGCGGCACCCAGAACTGGATGCAGTACTCCAACTGTGGCCTGACCAGCGTCGCATAGAGGGGGAGGATCACCTCCTTGGACCTGCTTGAGATGCATCTGTAGATGCATGACAAGGTGCGGTTGGCCTTCCTGACCGCATTCCCACACTGTTGGCCCATGTCCATTTTGGCATCAATAATGATTCCAAGACCCTTTTCTGCCTCGGCACTGACCAGAAGGGAGTTCCCCAGCCTGTAGGTATGCTGCTGGTTCTTCTTCCCCAGGTGCAGTACCTTGCACTTGTCAGTGTTGAAACCCATCCTGTTCTCATCCACCCACCCCTGTAACCTGTCTACGTCCAATTGTAACCTATTCCTCCTGTCTAGCGTGCCCACATCCCCCCACATCTTAGTGTCATCAGCAAATTTGAACAGGGTGCTTTTTACCCCCTCGTCCAAGTCGCTGATGAAGATGTTGAACAGAGAGGGCCTGAGGACCGAGCCCTGGGGGACCCTACTGCCCACATCCCTCCAGGTCGAAAATGACCCATCCACCACCACTCTCTGGATGCGGCTCTCCAGCCAGTTAGCGACCCATCTGACTGTGTAGGTGTCGACGCCACAGGCCCCAAGTTTTTTAATGAGAATGGGGTGAGAGACAGTGTCGAAGGCCTTCCTGAAGTCCAGAAAGACTACATCCACCGCTACACCTGCGTCTAAGGATTTTGTGACCTGGTCATAGAAGGCCACCAGGTTGGTCTGACGGGACCTGCCTCTAATGAACCCATGTTGGTTGCCCCTAAGCATAACCTCCCCTGCTGGTCCCTCATGGACATGCACCAGGATAATTCTCTCAAAAAGTGAACCTTTGTAGGTACTCATCACCTCTTTTTTTGTATCATTCATAATAGTTTTTTGTTCTTGGGTAGTGTTTTCAAGTCAAGATTTGAAAACAAGAAGTAATGGGTGGAAGGCCTGTCTCTCTACCCCAGAAGTTCTGCTGTTGTCTTCCATCTCCGTAGTGAAATACTATGGAAAACAGCCAGTGGAATTATTTCAACAGGAAATACCAGGATCATTTCCTTTCTGCATGCCTTTGCCATTACTGCTTTATATGAATCTCAGAGAGATCCTGATTGGTGAGGAACATTTACATTTTGAGGGGTCTTTAATCCTGGTCCTGGTATACTTTCATATTTTAATGGCATTGCATTTCCCAACTTTGAATTTTCTTCCTCAGCAATCCCCATAATTCTTCCATGAACAATTGCAGTTTGCTTTTCTGTTCAGCAAAGATGTAATAAACCATGTTGAATCCTGCCAAATGCTGCAACTCAAGAGGTCTGTTCAGAATCTCTACCTTGCATGCTTATTTTTTGGCGGAAACCTTCAGGGCACATGCATGACTAAGCAAAGAAAAGACCTAGATTAATTTCTCCTGGTCCCACTGAACTCAATGTGAAAATTCCCATTGACTTCAACTGGGGCTACATTTTCATCCTAAAGCTTAAGTGTTGTGTGGCTTATGTCTTTCCTTGGGACATTAAACTGGTGAATTGTATCATGGTATCTTTTACCACCCTGACTTTCTATATATTGCTTATTGGAAAACATGTCCTGGATTAATCCTGGGTGAATGGAGAATGTGTTCTAGTATGGAAAAGGATAAAAACCACTGGATGAATACTTTTACCATCGCTGATCTAAATCTATTTCTGTTGGTCAGTGGCAAAGATCCTTTTGATTTCAAGGAAACTGTGTAAAGTCATACTCGCAGTAAAGGGTAACATGATCAGACCTTCAGATCATAAGATTTTGGGGTTAAGTTCACCCTCCAACAGAACACTATTGAGGCATGGATTTATTAATCTAAACAGTTATACTGCCATGACGAGTAACTCGGAAACTTATAAATAAATAATGAAAAGGTAAATACTAATATTGTATAAATAATGCATGGCAATTAATATTGTTTGTTGTAGTGATATACTGTGCTATTCAAAGGTCATTACTTTTACAAAGTTTTATGACAGTTTTCTATAAGGTATGGAAATGCAGGAATGTGAGCTTTGAGGAAGAAGCTGCTTGTCACATATTAGCCCTCTCAGTCACTGTGTACTGCCATTCCTAACATATGCCAGTGCTGTCATGGTCCACTTCATATGATGATGATGATGATGATGATAATAAATTAGAAAAACTAAGCTACAGTACTCAAGCAAATGAACCTGCAAAACCTGTAGGTTGTATTCTTATTCCTTTTCAAATTGTATCTTCATGTGCATTAATTTTGAAAATTAATCAAACATCAATGGACCACAAGTCCTTCATGTAAAGTTTTATGGGAATAAATACATCAAGTTGTACATAAATGTTTGGTGAGAAGTGGTTGCTTCCTGAACTAAAAGTGCTACTACTGCCTTTATGCAGTGCTGTAGGTGGACTTATCCCACTCAGTGACAATACCTGTTACCTTGCTCCTGTTTCATCTAGCCCACTTGAAATGGCATGTGGAATAGAAGTGTGCTTAGAGGAAAATGTGGTGAGGCCTGTGATAGTCATGCCACACTCCTGGGTAAGTGAGTGCTCCCACACAGATACATTTTAACCTTTTTGGTGTGGGGTTCTGATGTGCCTGAAGAACAAAGTTTCCCCATAAAGCCATCTCCCTAGAGTTGAACTTGTTTGATATTCTGTGGGAAGTCAGTGTAGAAGGCAGAGGATAAATTTGTGGTAGCCAAACTCTTTTATTGGTTCTGTATGATGTATACATTTTACTTTTAGGCCAGCTGCGATCCAAGTAATGATTTATTTTTTATTATTTTATAATTTTTTGAGATTTGCAATTGTCTTTTTTTATTTGTGACTTTGATTTAAAAAAAAACACCCTATATACTATGCTATAGTTTCTGCATCTTCAGTGTTTGTTTCCCCTAAATCTCTTATTTTTTGATGGTATGGAGACCATATTTTGAATATGTACCACATTTTATCATTATTTTGCATGTAGAATTGCTATTCATGTTTGGAAGAACTTTCTATGATGATCAGTTCGATAAAGCCATAAGAGAGTGTTGCAAAGGGTGAATCACTGCCTATTTTGCATTCTGCTGGAGCTTGCTTATTGGCAACTTTCTCAAAATGTAAAATGGGGAAATTATATTTGAGTGTAACACACAAGCAGTAAAGTCAGCCACTGTCTAAGGGTAAACCTCACGCTTGTGTCAAGTTTCCAATTTTTACCACTAGTAAGCTAGAAGGATAAAAACTTGTTCAGTTAACATCAGTACTTGAGGGAGGGGAATCACGACACTCCCAGTTTCAAGTCAAATGAACTCTGACCTCATGATCTTTGGATAGAGACCTCAAATCTCAGGATTTTTTCTTATAGTGCACATAGAGCAGTGACATGCCAGTAAGTCTGTGGAGGGGAAGGGATGGGGGGCAGATCAAGGCCCCCATGGTGAGGGAGGGAGTGGGGCAGGGGTTGGGGTGAGTCCTGACAAATGCTACAACTACAACCATGAGGTGAATGGGCCTGGAGGCATCGCACGACTCCTGGGGCAAAGGCAGCAAGACACAGAGCTCCAACCCACAGCTTGCTTCTGCCCCACACACAAATCTGGGGGGGAACATGCCCCCCATGCTTCCCCTGGGGTGTGCGCAGCACCAGGGAGCTGCCCACGGCTCTGTCACATGACCCGCCCCAGCTTGTCTGCATGTGTTTGTGTGTGTTTGCCCTTCACTCCCAAGCCACTGCCCCCCAACCCCAGCCCTGCTGCTGACCCACAGTATCCCATATCCAGCCAGGGTGTGCAGGGACCCCACCTCCCCAGGCTCCAACCCCTCCCCCCCCCCACACAGCCTCCCACACACAAATAACCTTCCTCACACACACACTCCAAAAATAGCATCTCATGATTTACATTCAAAATCTCATGATTTTTGACACAGGGGGTTGGCAGTACTGTAGCAATAAGCTACTAATGATTTGGAGAGTTATATATGTGCAATTTATTCTTGCCAGAAACATTTTTTTTGTGATGTCTGGTATTGGATCAACTACCAAAAAACCCCTCACTGTATATAGTTGGCCCGGTATAAAATAGCACCAAAAAAGCCTTTACATTTTAATTAAAAAAAAAAAAAATTGGACCATTGCAGCTACAAACACTGCAGCCCTACTACAACTCATTTTTGTTAATATTATAAAATCATTACTATGTAAATTCCTGCAACAGGAAATGCCTCTGTGTATCTACCTTTGCTGATGGAGAATACTTAAACATAACAGCTGTACTTAGACCAGACTATTGATAAGCTAAATTGGCTGGGGGGGGAAGAACTTTCTTTATTTGTTTTCAGGGATGAAATCTGGAGACTGAAAATTCCTGAGACAAGACAAAGGGATAGAGGTAATAAAGGAATTGCAGGGGGAAACCCCACAGAGTCATGTAAAAAAGCTTTGAGCAAGATAAAGGGTGCTATTATAAGAAGATGGGTTTTAGCTGCAAGAGCAACCAAGATCAAAGAAGACAAGCTTACCTGGAAAGACCTTCTGGCTAAGGAGGCAAGCCAGGAGTTTCAGGAAGAGGATACTGGGCCACCATGGAAGGCTTGAGTAGAGCCCAAGGAATGTACCAGCATGAGGAGGACATGTATGATATTTGTCTATAGCCACACACTTCTCCTGCTGCTAAGCAAAGAGCAACAGTGTTTTAGAAACCCCTGCAAAGTCGGTGTCATTTGGTTACTTACACCTATTTTATGAAGCCACAAAATCAGGATGTTTGATATCTGTCTTCCTGATGTAATTATGTGCACCCAGCATGTACCAAAAAACACTGTAGTAAAACTGATAGGGTTCATATAAGACAGAAAATTATACTCAGACTTCCTGACAGCGAATTTTATGGCAGAGCTGATAGTTTTTTCCTCTCTGTACTGGTGATTATTGCATTTTGCAGTTGCAGTAAAACATTTTTTTTTTTTTCATGCAGAAGTAGCGAATTGACCAATGTGCCAATGTTGTTACTGTCCACTTGTCAGGCTACAACTTGAGAATGGAAATTGCTGAAACAGGAATTTGATCAAACACAAACATTATTATTACCAGAACAAAAATATTTGCCTACCAGTAAGTGCAGAACTAGATATACCCTATCTAGTTATATAAAACTACACCCTAATAAAACTGTTACAAAAATTATGAATGATTTTGTTTGCCTGCATAATAAAATGAACTGTAGGGATGATTTTTCATTGGCTTTTAAATATTAAAGATACATCAAAACAAAACACAGAAAGATGCAAAAACTAATGGAAAACCAGATAGAAAACAAAAGGAAGAATCAATTTAAATGATCAGGTCAAACTTCTGCTCTCTTACCAGTATAAAACAGATAAGACACCATTCATTCCAGTGATGTTGCTTCTTTTTAAGGGTTGTGTAATCAAGCTCAGAAATAGCTTTATTGTGACTCTAGTCTCTAGTCCCTTTATTTTTGGTCTTAGTGGGCATGTCTACATGTATGCTTTAATGCAGTAGCCTATTTTACTGTGCATTAAAGCAGCGTGTAAAAAAAACAAGCTATCATGCTAATGCATAGTAAACTAGGCTACTGCATATTTAGTGTCACCTAAAAAGTGTGTGCTTGTGCTACTGTGCATTAGGGTAGTCTGATATGAATTAATTTAGTACCTCATATTGGAGGTAGTAAATTTAATGCACATTAGGAAAAGTGCATTAATACACATGTAGATGCTCCCAGGATTGTTGCTTTTCTGGTGTTCTAAGAATTTCTGAAAGGCATCTCTCTTCACCCCCTTGCTGACAGATGAGTACAGGTGATATTTGGTTTTTGGAAGGAAAATTATGTTCACATCTCTCACCAGTCATATTACATACTGTGATACATTGAAAAATTCAAGGAACAACTCTTACCAGAATGACAACGTAAATAGTTGTCCTGATGTAACATTTTAATTGCATTCATACTCATGGAAAAATCTGATGTGCTAAGCCATTTGCATTAAGCAGGAGCTATTATCATATCACAAAGCAACAGAAGCTATGACTTTAGCTGTTTCAAAAATAAATCAGAGCCAGAAACTTTATTTTGTCTAAGCAGTACCACCTACTTCCCCACCTAATTACTTGGCAGGTTTCAGAACACCTGTCGCCACCATCAAATGAACAGGTGTGTGACTGTGTTAAACCATGTAAAACTTAAACTTAAAATGTAAAACATTTTATCTTAATGTGACCTCATTCATAGGCAGACAAGTTTCTGAGAAGAATCAAAGTACAGAAGTTTAAATTGCAAAGAGTTTTCCTGGGCTTCTTTAAACATAAATTTCTGTATGACTTTAAACCAAACTTTTTAAAGATTTAGGTCAAGTGGTGCAGTCAGTCTTCTAGTGTGGACACAAGCATAGTGTAAAGGTGATACACTAGTATAGTTTTATATGGTAACATTATAGAGCAATGTAATGTTTCCAGTTAAAATCTGTGACGTGATTCCCTTTGTCATTCTCTCCCCGGGGAAAGAATTGGGTATATGTGTAGTATGGGGCTTTTGTTTGGTTTCAATTTATTTTTCCCCAATGTATATTCTTCCCATTGTTTATATTGGAGAAGGGTTGAAGAAATGTACCTGGTATTTGGAGTGAGAGGTGCTGAGATCTGTTGTAGTCATTACCTTTTATGAGAGCTAATTCCAGAGTCTGCGCAAGCTCCCAGAAAGCTGTCTTTTGCTCAGATGAGCTTCACTGACTGTAGCATCCTATTCTGTGGATCTAACGCTAACTCACTTAGGATGGTCAATCTTTCTGACATTTGGATGGACTGCTATTGAATTGTTTTTATCACCTATCACCTTACTATCGATATTGGGTAGAATTTCCAAGACAGCTTGTGCAATGTGGGAGCATAAATCTAACCGAAAATCATTTTAGCATTTTTGAAAAGCCCACCCAATTTAATGCTTGGATGACAGCAGATGAAAGCAAGAGCCTGGGAAATATTTTCTCTAGCACCTGAGTGCACTCTGTCTGACTTAGGAACTGATGTGCCCAAATCCATTATGGAAATGAAATGTTGTCTCCTAAGGCACTAAAGGCATGGGCACGTGTTTATGGGACCTGATTTTTGAGCATGCAGCTTACTTTAAGTCTTACTTCCCACAATGGGAACCCAATCTAAGTCAGGGTGGGGGGTAGGGCAGGATTAAGGGGGAAGCAGTGAGTCTGCTGTAGGGTTTGGCAGGTCTGGGAGGGTTGG
>NW_005842971.1:109175-133239 GCF_000455745.1 Alligator sinensis | reverse complement strand
GGGTGAGTGGGGGGGGGGGCGGGGGGGGGTTCTCCATGTGGGTTTGGGTGGGTCAGGGGGCTAAAAATAACCTGGTTAGGGAGTGAGGTGGGATGGAAAAAGAACAGGCTAAGAACAGCTGGGCTTGCTCAGTCTCTGAACATGTACATATATTGTTAGATTGGGCTAACCTGTTCCCAATCTAACTTCATGCTCCACCTCAGGTAAACTAAATTAGATTAGGCCAGCCATGTTTTTGCTTGATCTAACCTCCTCAAGATCAGCACTTAGATTGACCTAACCCCACAAAGTGTAATATCTGCACATACTGTAAGGTACTTTTCAAAATTTTTGACCAACTAAGGATGTGGTCTGTGTTAGAACTGTGGTCCACCTAGTCCTGTATCCTATTTTTGGTGGTGGCTAGAAGACGCCTCAGAGGAAGGGTGATGGAATCTCAGAATAGGCAATTATGGGATAACGTGGCCAAGTGAAATTTCCCCTCTGGGTACCAAAAATCGGAGTTACCTTATGTTCTGAAATGACGTGACGGTTAGATTCCTTCCAAGCCACTTGTTCAAATAGAGAAATGTTATGATTTTCCAAAATTATAACAATAACTAAGTGACAAGTTCTTATTTGATTCCTGACAAGCTTCTAGGGCTAGATCCTATAAAAAAAAATGGGTGCCTAGAAGCATGGTACTATAACACTGAACTGTTAGATTCTTGACCCCCAAGGTGGAAATCAGCCCTGTGTGAGGCACATGGCAACACAGGGATAGTTAGACAATTTGGAATGGGGTCTGAAGCAGCCAGCACACAGTGAATAGCTTGTGAGAGGTAGCCAATAGAAAATGCTCTAGACAGGAATACATCTTAAAACCTGCTCCAAAGGCATCTTGCTCAGGACTGCAGGGGGCTGTCTGTCCACTCTTGTTCTACAACACTGCACCCTTTCCCGAAGATAGATGCATAACCATGTCTTTCAAAGAAAGGAGGTGTCCTTTTAGCCTACTGGCTAGAGCCATGGCCAAAGAAGTAGAGGGCCCAAATTCACTTTCCCCATCTCCCTGATGGGATATGACTTTATAGATTTGTTTTGGGCCTTTCATATAGGAGGACCAAGACCTGCATTCCTGTCCTAGCTTGTCCATGTGCTCCAAAAATTCTTCCCATTGTACTATGGACAAACATACATGCCAGGTCAAAGGTTTTTTAGAAAAACTGTATATTTGAGAGAGGACTAAGCCTAAAGTTTTAACAGTGTATTTTCTTCTATTTTATGTTATACTCGCACTCCACTATATGTCACCAAAAAGGGAGAAATTGAGCCATCAGTAATGCAGTCATTTGGGACATATGGAATGTGAAATGGTACTGGAAATCTCATTTCAGTACTGTAGTAAAGTTTCAAGACATATATTAGGTTATCCCTTGTTTTGTTGGACCTGGATTCAATTAGCATCTAAGTGGCACTGTCCAATTAATGGCTGATCCAATAGTCTGGTTCCAAGTGGGGTGATTTTTGGCCCCCCACACTGGCTAATGAATTGACTAAGCATATCTATCACCACCCTATCAATCTAGCAAATGCCTGTACTATGACTCTGTAAGGAAACTCACATACTGGTGTGTAACTGAAACAAATTAATCAGTTTATTGATGACAGGTCAATATAAATAACTTAGACAACAGGTACAACAAGTAATAACACTAACTAGGAACCAAGGAACCATACCCAATAAAACTATTCCTATCACTCTTAAAAACCTATACCTAACTAATCTAATACCTATTTTACAATCCAATCCCTATAAAGACCCAATAAAACACTATAACCTCAGAAGCAATATTGACTCAGGAATGGGTATGAACTTTATTATATGAGAGGAAAACTTTATTAAACACTGGATCTCTGCTTTTCTGGATCACAGTGAGTATAGATCGCACCAAAAAATTATTGTCTGGTGGTGGCTTACCTTCTGCTTTGGGGGAAGGGAGGAGAAAGGAACAAGGGAGGGGAGGGAGAGAGTGGGTGATACACCAGAGGGTGCAGGGCTGCTACTTAAGTGCTGTGCGCACCTGGGGAGAGAGAGAGAGAATTCAGGGAGCCAACCCTGACCACTGTCACTGGGCGATCACGACCAGGAGACCAGCAGCAGTGAGGACAGGTGGAGTCTCAGGAGTAGAGGTTGCTGGGGATGATGGCCAACTCTATGGTGGCTTTGCTGTCAAGGGTGTGCTCAACCCTTTGGACTTCCACAGTTGTGGCATAGCCCAAGGCACAACACCACACAACGATCACCCACACCAATGCACCAAGAGCCGCGCAGTGCCATGTGCCTGCTGCTGCCAGGTAGGCAGGGGACAGACACACGCACACAAAGAGGCAGAAAGACACAGATACACGTGGATGCAGACATACAGATGTGGACACACACACACACAGATGCAGACACATGCAGATGCAGAAACACACACAGACATAGACACCCCCCCAGCAGGTAACTGTGTGTGGGGGGGAAGGGAAGGGGCTGGGGGAGGGCAGATCAAGAATAGGGGCGGGGGAGTGTATCTCTGTGCCTGCTCCCAGGAGCAGGGCCGGGGGTGGGCAAGGGCAGTGGTGCCCTTCTGCAGGCTGCACACACACCGCCCGCCTAGCTGGACATTGTGGGCTCATACCCCCCCACTGCCACCCACTGCCTTGCACTGCCATTGTGCCCCGCATCACTTTCCCACAGCTGGTCACACACGCAGCTTCATGGGCTGAGGATGGGCTTTGCGCTCGGCCAATCATGCACCACCCATCAGCAGCCTGTGAAGCCTCACATGTGACCGGCTGTGGGAAAGCGATGTGGGGTGCGGCAGCAGTGCAAGGTGGTGGGTGGCGGTGGTGGTGGTGGCTGCTGCATGTGAGTCCCTGTGTCCACCCAGCCAGGCGGTGCGTGTGCGGCCCACAGAGGGGCAACATTGCCCTCGCTGCCCCCCCCCCTCCCCCGGCCCTGCTCCTGGGAGCAAGCACAGAAAGCAGGCTGAGGTGGGGGCTGGAAGGCACTGTGGTGTGCCACATGGGGCCAGCAGTACCCGACATGCCCCTTCCCTTTCCCCTCCCCTGGGTAAGAAGCAAAGTATGGGAACGCGCCAAGGGGGAGACCGCTGCCACGGCCTGGGGCACACTCTGTCCCCACCCTCCTGCCTGCCTGTGCGTACCCCCTACAGCCTTTCGAAGTACCCCTAGGGGTATGCATACCCCCCGGTTGACAATCGCTGGTTTAGATAATAATGAATATAGTTGCCAAACTATTGCTTATACCTCAATCGTGTGTTGTACCAGATAACTTTGGTTCAGAAAATATATAGAAAATACCAGTGCCCCTGTTTTGGTATATTATTTTGCTAAATATGTGTAAATAAATCAAGAAGGTATATTTGCTCCATGCAGTTATATAGTTAATCCAAACTGATCAAAAATATCCTGTTCAATTCTAAGTAGAAAACTTCCTAGTAGCAGTCAAATAACAGTCTAATGCAGTTTTGTATTGCCTATAATGCCAAAAGCAGCTCATGAAAGATCAGTTATGTAGAATTTGGGAGGTAATTGTGTTTTCTGTAGCCTGTCTAATGAGGTTATATTTTATGGGTCATTGCTGTCATAATGAAGCATCGTATGTGTAGCTTATTGCAAAGCCGTATGAGAGAGCCCTACAGAACTTAATAAAGATGAAACCAGAACTGTTTTGTAGAAATTACTCTAATAACTTATCAACCCCCTGACTTGGTCTGTGCTATATTTGCAAATTGTCCCATGCCTGGGAGTGATTCCAGACAATCTCTAGATTGGGGTCTTCATAAAATTTTCCTTGTTCCTAACCCCCACCTACCTGTTGCAGGTATTTCTGTAGGAGGCTGTATAGATAAGGGGTCAGATCCTTTGTTGTTGCTCAGTAGGCAGCATAGGTGCCATTTGTTATGTTCAGGGATCCTGGTTTTCTCGGTTTAAAAACTGCAAATTCTCTGATAAAAACAGAAATTCTCTGCTTAAACTCAAAATCTGTTATTAAAATGAAACGCCACTATATATATAAAAGTATCAATTGAACACAATGTTTTATTGATACATTTACAATTTTAAAGCAATTTGGGAGCCTACCAATGCTTCAATCACGATAATATTAAAATAAATTGTAATTACTTATAAATTTTGGTGCGTGGGTTTTGGGTGTTTTATCATGGAAAATCAGAGCTCACTTAGCTCACCAGGACATGGGTCCAGGCCCCTCACTTCCAAGCCACAGCCTCCCTACCCCCTCCAGCCCTGCCAGAGCAGGGCCCCCAGCTGCCAGGACTAAGGGGCCAGGGACCCGGGTCTGCAACCCCCTGCCCCCCAATCAGTGCCTGAGCTTCAGCTGCCACCCACAGGAGGCAGCGGCTGCTGCAACGGAGCAGGGCATGGAGCCTGGTTCCTCCTTCCCTGTGGGAGGCTCAGGCTTCCCACCCTGCTGCCCTCCCCAGGGGCCTCTACAGCCCAGCAGGTGGGACCTGGCATGGCAGGGCAGACTGGGACTGGGTAGAGAAACTTGGTGCCACTGCTGGAAGCTCCAAGCCACCTGCTCCATGCCACCCGGGCTCCACGCCAGGCAGACAGGGGGCACTTTGCCAGTGCAGTGCAGGACTTGCAGCAGCAAGGAGCTTTCCTGCCTGGCCCTGCTCTGTCCTGCTGTGCTGGGTCCCGCCTGCTGGGCTGTGGACTCCGCAGGGGAGGGCAGCAGGTGGGCAGCTTGCACCCAGTCTGGGGGCACACACACCCCAGGCCCCCCAAAGAGTGTGTGCAGTGGCAGGGAGCTAGCCCCCACCCTACCTCCCAGACAAACCATGCAAGATATTGCACAAGATACTTACTTTAAGTCCATCTAGTTCGGTCTCCCTTCTCGCTGGGGTCCTGTGGCTGTGCATTCTGGTCCTGGGCCCCAAGCCCCATGCACCGCCCCAGCTGGGAAGCTGCCCCAGCCATCCCTCCTTCCCTTCCTATGGGGACTTCAGTCCTGCACCCCCCACCCAGACTTACCTGTGGGAGCTACTCTCCAGGCTGCCTGGTGGCCATGTGCATGTGTGACCGAGCACATGCACATGGCGTCCCTGCCTGACCATCCTCCTTCCACTCCCCCCAGCCCCTTGCAGGCTGGAACTCTGCCAGAAGTGGAAAATCCTCATGTTTCTCCATTAAAATGTTCTTCTCACTTAAGAGGGAAAATCCAAATTTTTTTTCCATTTTTCTGTGGGAAATGGAAAACCCAGATCCTTGGTTATGTCTCATGATTTACTATTTGTACAGCAACCTGAAGACAGCGATGTCTATGCCACCTGCCAACAGACCCAAGCAGACATTAGAGGAGCTCCAGTGTGCCTCAACATTGTCAGCTGGCTGACAATACCATGGTATGGTGTAGGAGGTACAGTAGAGATTTCCTAGCAGCATAGGGCTGCTTGTGTCACTGGCCCAGCATGAAATGAGTAGTGTCACCTGGGACCAGAACTAGCACTTGGATATTTATTATTGAATTCAAAGCCTTCTGAACTGAGATCAGTGACACTATCATTTTGTTAATAAAGCAAGTATTTAGCACCACAGCTAACCGAAAAAGGAAGCTCTTCTGTTTCTCTGAAGAAATTTTCTGTCTAGTTGCTCACCTCTCTTTCATATTGCACAAGATACTTACTGTAAGTCTATCTAGCGCAGCAAACCACATTGACCATGTTTTCATGCTAGTGTTTTCCACACTCTCAGCTGGCCTTTACAGGTGAATGCTATTGACACGGGTAATCCTTGTCAATTAATTTTGCTTCTTCATTTTTTCAAACATACAATGAAAAATTAAATTGATAGCATCTACATCTCATTTTGTAATTAAAAAAAACCCTGATAAATATGATACAAACTACAACTGTCATCTTTCCTCTAGTTGGACACCACTAATGGGAAGTCTTTTGTCCAGCCCTCATGGTTGCTTCTAAGGTTTTAGGCTGAAATTTATTTCCACGCCTGTGGGAAGCACATGGCAGTTCAGAGCCCCATTTAGAACTAAAGTGGTCCATAAGCTTGGGTTGGCCCTGTGCCTAGGGGTGAACTTCAATTCATATGTTTAGTCTTCAGAGCAATATTTCATTTATTTAAAGGTAGATATTTCTAAAATGGAATAACTGAGCCTTGAAGCAGCTCTGGTGCAGGGCCAGGGCTGGGACCAGCAATCAGCTGGTGCAAGCTGCAGGACCCCCTGTGGTAGCAAGCACCCAGCTTTCAACTTAAACCCTGGAGGAACCTGACAAGTGAAAGATCCAGGATCCTTCCTCCTGATCTACAATATGTGGCTTTCCTAATCCCACCTGGAGGCTTCATACAACAGAGGGGTTCCTGGCTGATGTCACCGGTGGGCGATAAGGGAAAATTGCTTATATTATCTCTGTGGAGTAGTCTAATGATAGGTGAACACATGTTGCTTAATACAATCTGGCCATGTTCCTCCTGCGAAAAGTCACAACTTCGCTAGGATATCAAGACACTTAATGCATGTTTTACTTCTTGAATGCATGATCCCTTGCATTTTAAGTGTATTTAACATGCCAAGTATAATGTGTGACACGACTCTTAAGTCTAGTGCTTACAGATACCTCCTCCAGGCTTGTCAGACTGTCTGCTTTACAAACAACTCTCTTTACAATGTCCTTAAACAGAGGCCAGAGTTTGCTCAATCGCCTCTTAGTGTGGAAGTTTTTCCTTCTATTTGGGGCTGCCTGTGGCTAATTCTCCTGCAATAATAAGATTTCAAGAGAATAAACTATGTATTAAAATTGTCTCCTGGCTGTCTATGGGATTTTATGGCCCTTTTATGATCCCTTTGTTGTGCTGAAGTGAGATACAGAGGCCGGAGTAGTCTCTTTATATTTGTCCTTTGCTGCTTTGATATTTTCCGTCATCTGAAATAACAGCCAGTGAGACTGAGAAACAAAGGCTTTGATCATTGCGTCTAGCTCTAAATTTGTATCGTAACTAGTTCAAGTGGCTCCTGCTCCTAACTGGTAATTAATAAGAACATTTATGAGGGCAAGGGAACAAGCAAGACCTTTAAAATGAGTGGGATTGAATTCATTATTTGTTGTTTCCCTATTTCCTTTTAACCCAAAAGTAATGTATGGTAATATTTCTCTGAATTATCAATAATGCATATTGATTCTGGTCAGACTTTGCCTTTGTTATGGCCTTACAATTGTTCACATGTTAGTGGACTTTTTTTGGCCAAATTTGTTTCTCAGAACAAATTTAAATGAATTCAGCACAAAAGGGCTACATTAACAATACAAAATACGGCTTTATAGAAGACTTTTGAGTAAGCAAACATCGTTTTCCATATTGGTGTTCAAAGGTTCCCAGTCAACTCAAAATTAAATTTCACTGGACCTGATCTTGATCTCCTATACATTTTCTTGGCACCAATGCTTTTTTATTGACACTCATGTTTACACTGGTATAGGTGAGATCTGGATTAATCCCTTTAACTTTTGGTAAGGTTAATACAGCCAGCCTCTGATTATATATAGCATGAACTGAATTCCTGAGAGAGAGGAATTCAGTGCTAAAGCTATCAAATGTGATAAGAATTCAATTTTTACCTATGCTTTTCCCAAAGATGATAAATTTGACAGTCATTGTTCAAATTCTGCCTTTCTCTGATGTGCTATTAGCAAGATATCATGAGAATTTCAGAATTTATTCATCAAAAGTGTTGTGCACAACATTTCTATAATTTTTTGCAACTTTTTTTGTAATTGTTTCTGTATTCTGAAGCTCCCTATTATGTTCTCTAGCTCAAGAAGCTCCCTATTTTTAAATATTTTTTACAATCATTCTGGTAGGTCCAAATAAGAAGAAATTAGGAATATGTAGAAGTCCAGACCTTCTATCTGACCCCTGTAAATTGTTTTCATTTGCTTTTTTTAAAACTTTCCCTCTGTCATAAAGGAAGTGAGATGTTGTAATGACAGTGTCAATGCATGCCATTTATTGCCCTTTGTTTTTATTTCTGAAATAAAAATTCTTTCAGCCTTGAGAGACTGAAAAAAAATTAATCTGCAGTGTTCCTAAGATGAAACTATACATGTCTGTCTAGTTACTTTTTAAAAATTAGACATGAACCCAATGTTTGAACAGTCAGAAACGGAAAATAGAAGCAGGTTCTAAATACAGTGGGCGCATCTACATAAAACACTACATTGCCATAGCTCGTCACTACAAAGACATAGTGTCAGCAGGCACAAACCGTGACATCAATGTTATGTTGCCATAGTGATGAGCTACCTCATTACAGTGTGTTGCTACAGCTGTTACAAATAACCATGCACCACCAGGATGTCACAGTAACAGCTGTTACTTCCTAAAGCAAGTACTAAACGACGGCGCAGTAACAACTGCACCATGGGGGCACGTGTAGACATGCCCAATGATATCTAGTCCTGGAAAAGACACTATTTACACTGTGCTTCTAAATATTAAAGCATATGTAAGATTGACTTAAGCTTCCTTGCTGTGCTTTACTATGGCAGCCTGAACCCTCAAACTCAGCTATGCTTGTCTATCAGTCAGAGGGCCAGGTTGTTTCTTGCTTTTTCTTTTAAGGAGGCAGGGGTTAGTATAGCATTCCCTCCTTTTCCCAGACCTCTGTATTTGCAGATGAAGACAGGGAGTCAGTAGCATAACAAAGTGAAGGTGGAGGGGATGAATGGGGAGCCCTGGGCATCGACCCTGGGGAGGGATGCAAGTGCTGTTGGTCTGGCACAGATGGTGGTTCCCTATGTACCCAGGCATTCAAGTGTCCAGTTGCATCTCTGGTGTGAGGAGTTGGAAGGCGAGTGGCTGGGCACTCCTCTGTGCCTTCAAGAGATATAGTTGGAAAATGTAATACCAGGAGCAGCATTACATTTCCTACAGTTCCCCCTGCAGTGAACCTGTAATCCTCTGCTTCAGAGCTGCTGCTGATTGCACAAGGATGAGAGAGAAAATTATGAAGACATTATTTGACATCTGGATTTTTTTCCTTCCAATTTCCTCTGAGGCACTGCACATTGACTGCAGTATTCAGAAATGTCTTAGCTATGTGGTGGAAGGGTAGTGTTAATGTCAAGTCAACTACCATATTTGGGCTCAGGAAGGAACGTTTTCCCCAGGTCAGCTTTGCAATGATGGACAGCCGTTGTCTTCCTCTGTATTTCGGGTTGTGCTCCTTTTCCTGGGATTACACAAACAGATGTTAGTCTAACAAATTCTCTGACATTGCACTGAGTAAATCATTGGGAGCACCCTTGCGACTCCTGCAGTTAGTTGTGGCATAATTTAAGCTTCTTGTTTCTGTTTGTTTCTTCATAGGGTGATTTGTGGCTTTGGTCTGTTGGAGGTGTTGGAACAGACAAGCTCATGGGCTTTTTGGACAAGTGATTGCTCACCAACGCAGTAGACTAGACTTGATGGCCTGGGAGCCCCCTGGGAGACCTATGATCTTACATTTCAAATCTAATCCCACCCAGAAGGACACCTTTGCCACTAGGGACTGGATTAGGCCTTTGAAATATAGCATCAGCATTGATGCAGTGGCTCTGCCTGGGGGCTTGTGGGAATGTTCTGCAGCAGTGTCATGAAGAGACGGGCAGGGAGAGCCAACTGCTCCAGAGCAGAACAAATAGGGAGAAGCTGAGTTTGCCAACTCTTACAGGGGACTTTACTGCAAATAAGGGCAGCAGTTCACCAAGAGTTGCTGATTTGTTTCCAGAGCTCAGTCAGGGGTTTTGGCAGAAGTTTTTAAGCATGTTTTTCAGTGTTTTAGTTTACTATTTAAGGCGTGGATGATTTTGCATTCTCAGAACTCAGTGGACCACAACTAAAGGAAAGTATGTCCTCTAGCATACTCCATCTTTCTGGAGGTTGCTTGGCTCAAAACTTTTTCTCTTCTATTCCCTCTACATTTCCAAGCTTTTCATTTGCATTGGCACTTGGGACTTTCTATAGTGCTGGGCAAAATGTTCTGAAGGCTGGTAACTGCTCTATAAATCAGTCTTGGAGGAAGAGCTGGTACAAAAGGTTGCACTGTACACTGTGTGCCGAGGGGAAGTTGATGGATAAATAAATGTCAGATATGCCCTATGCTATTTTTCCCCTAGCAACGGTATAAGATACTCTGGAGCTGCATCCAGGGCATTTACGGTATTTCTCTCTTGCTTTTAAATGTGTGAAATTGAGCTCTGTTCCATAATGATCATCTATAACAAAGTTCAGAAATTAGGTAACCTATGGCTGTACAAAAGACAAGTCTAATGATTTTTAGCACTAACAGCACACAGGCTCCCCTCTAGCCACTGGCATAATCACATCCCCTGTCTGAACAGTAGGAAAAACTCTTATTGTTTGTTAGCTTTTCATATCAGAATTGCTTGTTATTTACTTTTGCAGGCCTAATGAAAACCACAGGGAGAGCTGATAGAAATGTCACTATGCCACTATAATCTCTAACTTGATGTGTTCTGCCTGAAGTCACAGATAGACTTGTGTGACTGCTCCTTCATTTTTACCAATCATGCAGTTACACATGGGATGTCCTCAGCATCCTTAGGAGACAAAGGGGGAGGGACAGGAACCACAGCCTGCAAAAACCCTATTTTTCTTAGTTCCATAGGCAAACAGGTGGGTGAAAGTGGCAAAAGTTTCTTTCAAAAAGTAGGCCCCTTACTGTAGTTGTATGAAAGAGTGGAAAATTTACTAAACATTTGCTGGTATAGGGAATCGAAACAAGGTCTTCCAAGAGAGTACCCAAATTACCAGGCTACAGTGTCATTCTTATGCCATCACTCAGCTAAGAACCTAGCACTCAGCTAATGAATGGTTAAGCATTTTATGCAAAAAGCAACAGCTTTAAAAGGGAGCTTACACTCAAATATATCCTTTAGTTTAGAGGTTGGGGCAGTCATGTGAGCAGCTGGAAACTTGGGTTGCTTCAAACCAGGAAGGTGATGGACTTGAACCCTACCCCCAGGTGAGGGCTTTTGCTACAGATTGCCCCCTTGCTATGTCCTCTGGTGCTGAGAGCACCCAACAGTAGGGGCATCCACACAACTTACCTACGGGGAAGAGGCTTTACCATGCATTGTCTGCTCCGTGGTAGTAGTTCACGTGAATGAACTGACCCCGTAACAAGTAGAAACAAACCCGCTCTTCTTTTATTGGGAGTTATGCTACTGGAGTTTAGATTCCACTTACTACAAGGGAAGGGCATACATTTGAGCAGTTACTACAGAGCCGCTGCTGCGTGGTAAAGCCTCACCACCTTTTTACCTTGTGGTAAATTGTTTGTATGCTCATACTCTAACGGTCCAGGCCCTGCTCAAGGCGATAGGTGGGAGGGATGCCTACCATGTGAATCTGCCAGGGTTTAGATTCAGACCGACTCAGCAGTGTTTGCAAGTTGGTGGTTTCACACGTGTAACCATTCTGTCAGGCACTGGATGGCAGGAACAGGGGTTCAGTTCAAATTCAGAGGTTTAACACCAATTTGTCAAATCTGGCTCAAGCCCCCCACCCACTGACCTGGGGAGAAAATTGTAACTGGGTGTTCGAGTGAACAAGCTTCTCCACTTGCCAGCAACATTGAAGCAAAACAAGGTTTATAACAGGAAAAAAGGGATACAATCACACAACTTTAAAGAAAACCTGAATGATTAAACATTGGCTGAATCCTGAAACTGATAACAGTTTCAGTCACTGCAAAACAGTCCACGGGAGCTATCACCAAATAAACTCAGTTGGGAAGGGAACTTACCCAGGGCTACTGTTCAAGGCCTCTACCGTCTACACCAGCCAATAGTGACAGGTGCTGAGTAGCATGGCCCAACTGGGAGGACCTGCTGTTCCTTGCTGCTGGGGGTTGCTACTCTACTCCAGGCACCTTGCTACCTACTTCAGCAGAAGTAGCAAGTGCTGCATAGGGAGGCCCACACTGGAGTTGCTGTCACTCCACTACTGGGGGTCACTGCTAGGGTATGCTGCCATGGATTGCTGCTCCTTTGCTGCTACCAGGGGTTGCTTCTGCTCCTACACCAGGGATCACTATCTGTTCCTCTGTTGGTCCTCCTTAGGTTGCCTGTGCAATCCCAGCTCTTTTGGACCCTGACCTGTTTAGCAGGTGCAGGGATTATCAGCTCTTTTAGCTATAGTGAATATCAGCCGTCAACATGAACCCACTACAGGGACTTGTACTCACACTTTTCCTTTGAGGAGCTTGTGAACCACAAGGCCATCCAAGAAGTAACTGTTTTCCAGAATGTCTCCTGCTTCTCACATACACCATCTCTGTGCTAAAACTGAGGACCACCCTACTGCACATCTCTGCACAGCTCTTGTGAATGCTGACTTTTCAGTGACCCTTGCATAATTTCCCATTACCAGCATTTATGAGCCTATGAACTTCACAGTTTGGAAGAGGGCATCGGGGTCAGAGGAAATCAAATCTGATGCGCCTGCCCTTTACAATTTCACTCTTTAACCCCAAAATGTAAAACCCATGCTGAGAAACAGGAAAAATAGGTGTGAGTAACCTCAAACCTTAAAACACATATACTAACAAGGGTATACAGAGAAAGAATACACAAAGTTACCATTATAGAACATAACAGTACCATAGAACACGCAGAATAAGCAGGATTACATGTGTATTCAGCAAGACACATTTTTGCAGGCCTCAGGGAAAGTATGAAAATCACAATGAGAAGAAATGTTTTATACCACTTAATCTCTACCTTTAGTAGTAGAACCATGGGTGTCTACAGAGTGGCAGCTACGTGGGTATTTGGAAGCTGCCAGTGATGCCCTAATGCTAGACTGTATTGCTTAATGGGGCAGTAAGGTGCCTAGTTTCTTGACTGAGGACCCAGAGCTAAATCCACAATCTCTGCCTCATTATCTGATAGCTTAAACATATTACTACTTGGTCTGCCTTCCTTAACTAATAAGAGTAATTGCTTTCTCACAGATAATGTAAATGGTCTTGTTTTTGTATACCCCAGACTCCTCACAAGTGCAGTAACATAAATACTAACCAAACATAAATATTCCCTTTAGGAATATAGTACAAACTATTATATAATATTTTCTGTCTGACAAAGAAGACCATTCATATTATGAGGTCTTATCTAACCTCAGTCAGTATAAACTAAACACTCTTACGATTTACTCTGGTATATCTCTCCTTTTCTTCAGCTGGTGTTGCTAAAATGAGAACAGAGAGCTAATGCAGACAGGCATTATAATAACTAAAACATATATTGAATTGGCACATCTAGAACTCTGTGTACATGTATAGTAGTATGTATATGTTTGCATATACTGTCAGCCATAGGTATTAGTGTTGTGTTTTTCATTTATCTATCAACATCATATTAAAAGGAAAAGTATTCTAACATGCATGTAGTATTATAATACTGTATATTATAATACTGTAAAGTAATGGCATCTCACAAGGGGCAGACCATTTATGTTGCACCCTGTAACATAACTGTGTATTATTGTGTGCCATATGATTCATACATTAACATGTATACCAAATGGGTGGTAGTGATTGTTACAGCCCTGGCTGACTTCTCTTTGTAGAAGTCAGCTATAAGTGGACCCACATTTTGATTCCAAGTGTGTCCAAGCCAGCTGTGTCTGGTAGTGACCGATCATTCCTCCAGCGCTCTGGGCATCTCCAACACAATTCCACTTAGACGTTCTGTATCTGCACCCTTCTTTGGCAATGGGTCCCTTCGTCCAGCCAGATAGACCTTGGAACAAGTGCTTCAGACCTCCTGAGCCCTTTCATTGAACACCTCTCTTCCATATGGGCACTCTGGTGATGTACGTTTAACTACGCAGGGATTATGTAACAATGAGAAAAAGGAACAGGGCCTTCTTTCTTACGAACATCATGCTTCACTCCTTGACAGTACAAGAGAGTTACAGGTGTAGGTAAAACAAACTCCTGCATAGAAACCACTCTTAGTCTGGTCTTATTACCCCTTTTAAGGGTTTGTTTCAAGCCCTTCCAGGTGGCTGTGTTCCTGCTGCCTGCACTCTTCCCACTGAGTAGTCTGGTGATGAGGAGGCTGTGCTTGCCAGAGAACATGGCACTTGTAAGACAGCTTTTCTTGTTTTTCTTTTTATGCTGGGCGTTGCCATGCTCCATCCTCTGAGTAGGATTGCTGTCAGGGAGCTATTAAAAGTCAAGGGCTTTTCTTCTTTCAAAGCCATTGTTCAGCGAGGGTAGAGTTATCAATGTTGATGACTCCTTGATGACCAAAATTTCACAAGACTGCCAGCCCATTTTCTGCTATGAAAAAGTTGTTCTAACCCAAACTGAAGGTTACAATCATAAATGCTAGTAAAGAAACCCAAAAAAAAACAACCAAAAAAACCTACCTTTACTTACACGGGTTCCCCAGATACAATGGTATTTACCTAGGCTTCCATGTATACATATATCCACTGTATGAATTACTACTGTGCCAAAGTACACTGCTGATTTAGGGCCTATATTTGTTAATTCCATCAAAGTCTTGTCTACCTCAGTGGAAACTCTGGTTAAGCAAAGAATACAGGACTGTGTTCTAGAACAGTGTTTGATACAAAGGGTTCCCCCCCTCTTTTAAGTGGGAATACTGGTTTAGCTCCACGCAAGAGATTTATCTAGAGCCTGATGTTGCTTTCCTTGCACATCCAAATATCCCACATAAATGAATCGGAACAGAAGGCTTGTCCAGAATCAGGATCAGCCTTGAACTGTAGCAGCACATACTGATGCCGTAAAATGTATGAATAATCTTCCTGGAGCAATAAAGCAAACAGCATTACTTAGAGGGTGTAATGTTCTGTGGTCTAGATTAAAATAGAATGCAAATGTCAATATTTGCATTTTGTAAGCAGTAGGCATTATTGTTAAGTGGCAGTGAGGCTGGACTTGATGATCTCATGAGGCCCCTAATGTCTATGAAGTCTATGAAATTATTCACTGGAAGACTTATATCAAAGTACTTTGCATTTTTTTAAGGTTATAACACCATACGTTATATCAGTCTTGGTTCTCTGAATACAAAAAGGGTGGTGCAGTGGTATCTGCCTTAAATCATTCAACATGGAAAAGCAAATAAAAATGTGTAGATACCCCACTGGAATGAATAATATTCTGGCGAGCAAAAATGTAAAGTTTTTAAGTGAACATTTTAAGTCATATTGCAATTCTGTTTCTATGAGCTAGATCCAAAGAAGGATTTTGACACCTGAGGTCAAATCCTGTTTCACCCGCTAGATAGCTAATGTTGCTGTCAGCAAGGTCTTAATGTAGGCACCCAGAATCAGGGAGGCATTCTATTCACCTCATCAGTCCATATGCTGTCAATGGGCATAAGTATGCAAGACATGTTCCCAGAGGCACCCATTCATTTCAGTTGGTAATACTTAGGATCCCTCTCCAGGGGTGGGTCTCTTATACAAGAGAAACGTCACTCTCCATTCATTCCAGTGATGCAGGGGTGTAGGTTGTAGCCGTGTTGGTCTAAAGACATAGGCAGACAAGGTTCCTTGGGTGAATCTGATATCTTGGTCTAATAAAAGATATCAGATTCACCCAAGGAACCGTGTCAGCCTTCATTCCAATGAAGAATTTTAACTTGAGCTACAATATGCATCTGGCTACTCAGAGGCTACTGCCCTCTGACTGCATAAAGCATATGCATGTAACAGGGCATGTTTTTGTATTGGCAACATAAGAATGATCTTTCTCTTCTCCTTCCTAAGTATCCTAGTGGTAGAAATACTTGCCCAAGCTATGGGAGACCTGAATTCTTAGCCTCCTCTGAGACAGACATGGCTGGGAGCACTTTCAACTCTTCGCCTTCTCCCCCCTTCCCCCTTGAAACCCATTAGGCTGCAAAGAGGAAAAGCATCATGGACCAGGAGAGCAGACAGGAGGGAGTCTGACTGTGGGTTCCAGCTCTGGCTCCCAAAGCCCAATGACCCCAAATGTATACCCAACCCTGACTATGCTGCGTAAGCTGGATGTGTGGTGAGAGGTGTGGCAGGAGAAGTGTGACTACAGCAGTGATGTGACCATGGAGATTCAGCCAGCATCCCACAACATGTGGAGGGCTAGCAACAGAGGGCTATTGTATACCCATAGGCTTTCTTATTTTCTGAAAGGAACATAAGCAGCTTTGAAACTTGCTGTTACCAGTCCACCAAATTTGCTTGTCTCCTCTCCAAACGTAGGCACATCCTTTCCTGTTAGAGATTCTGGCTCACAGTTCCCAAGAGGCCTCTCCTACATGAAGAAGTACTGCTTGCTTGATTGTCTTCTATCCCCAGGGTGCTTTTTCTCCTGGCTGCCTAGAAGTGTATTTCGACCGAAAGGTGCTCTCAGTCTTGCCTATTCTGTGGCCTGGTGGTTTTTAAGGTTGCCTGTGATATGGTCAGTATTTAAATTCCCTCAAGGGAGATGATCGCAGAATCTGGGGAAGTGCTTGAACTGCTGGGCAAGACGCACACAGCAGCAGCTGCAGATGGTTGCTATGTGTGATTTTTTTCCTCATCTACAGTTCTGGGGTTTGCACTGCACTCCAATGTGCCCCTGGCAGAACTGAGTTACACGGCAGTGAGCATGAGATTAGGTGCTTCTGGCACAGCACTGAATCATTTCTGAACATGCACAGCAGTCACATAAAATTGTAGCCGTACATGCTATTAAGCCATTATATAAGACAAAATAGTTTGATATTCAGTGACTTAGATGCTTAAGGACAGTGTACTTCTTTAAATAATAATTCAGCCTCTGACATTTAAGTGCCTGTCCCCTGGAGTGGACTCTAGATCATAGTATTAGACACCCAAGCTCCCTACACAATTCATGCAGGTGCCTCAGGCAAGGCTCTCGAATTACTGCAGGAGGAAAAAGGATGTAGTCAGGTCAGGAATTCAGATCCAAAATTATAACTGTCTTCAAACTTTAGAGCTTGGATGATGTTTGGGGATTTTTTTTCTACTGACTTCACAGCAGGACTCCATGAAGGCTTGCAGCTGACAGTGCAGGGACCAGAAATTCAAAACCACAAAAGGTTAGGACCAGGGCAGGAGTGTTTTGTCAGAACACTTCCCCAACATGCTGAAAGCCTGTGCTGCAGGGATCCCAGCTCAATGTATGAGAGAGAAGCTCAGGAAAAAGCCTAATTTCTTTTAACAGGGCTTAGGATGACATATAAATCAAATATGTAAAAGCACCTCGCAATTAAAGTTAACTCCTGTTGTAGAAAACCATCCTAAAACCTGTGCTGAACCTTTTGCCGGGCTTCTGCACATGGGTGGATTTTTCCCTGTAAGCACAGTCCTGCATTAGGTACATTATACCACAGTGACAGCTCTGGGGCCTTGTGATTGAAGACAGGAGTAGCAGAACTACTGCTTTTGCAGCCTGTAGAAAGTTATAATACTCCTCCCTCCAGCCCAGCATCTCTACTCAATCACAGCTCTGTATTGCTTACCCCTGCACTTCAACTGTACTCCATCCCTGCTTAAGAGCACAAAGTGGCAGGAAGGCTCCCTGTGCCCCTCCTGCACACTTGACAAGGCCTGGCACATTCTGCCTCTAAGCCACGCTGTGCTCCAGGTTTATATAAACTGGGCCAAACACAATTACTTGTTGTAATACACTGACAAAAGTCAATGGGGGTTAAAGAAGTGATTTAAATGAAGCTGTTGCATGTAGGAAAATCTACAGGTAAGCTAAATTAAGGACAGGGGGAGCAGGGTATTATATTATAAATTGTCACCTAGATAATGAAGCAGGGTCTTTTCTTATGGTCCTACAGGGAACTTCTACATGATACTGAAAATACAGGGAGTATTTCATGGGAGGCAGAAAGGCAACTGTTTTCTGCCTGCTAGCTCAGGGGTGGACAAAATGTGGCCTCTGGGCCACATCTGGCTCGCCAAGCACTTTCATCCAGCCTGAGGGCTCCCCCCACCAAAAAAAATTGTGCCCTGTCCAGCCTTTCCGTCCCCAAGGGTGGAAGTGAGATGCCCAAGTGTACACACAGTCCTAAAAACCGTACCTTATTGCCTGGCTCCCACCCTCTTGGGCGAAAGGGCCTGACTGGCCAGCGTGCAACTTCCATGTGGGGCTGCTGCCGCCACTGCTGCAACCCCCAGGGACCTGCTCTTCTTCCCCAGTCTCCTGCTTGCAGCAGGTAGGGAAGCAGCAGGAGTGGGACAGCAACTGGATGGGAGTGTGGGGCTGGGGCTCGTGGCAGTGCGGAGCCGGTGCCCAGGGGGACAGGGCAGCGACAGCGTGGAGCTGGGATGGGCAGTGTGTGGGTGTGAGGGAGTGTGTGGGGGGGTGTAGGGACCCCCCAGTCCCCCCACACACACCCCCATGGTGTGCAGCCCCGGCAGGTGGTGGCAGCAGCATCAGGCGGGGTGTTCAATGTGCAGGCACCCAGTGGGACATGGCTCCAGCCAGTGCTGCACATTGCAGCAAGGGGCAGAGTCTCCACCAGGCTGCCTGTATCACCAGCACTCCTCACCACTCACACGCAGCCCCTGCACTTGCACGGCAGGAAAGGAAGCCACACGTGCCAGAGCCAGCTGCCTTCCCTGCTGGGGCTGTGCAGCACTAGAGAGAAGCCTCAGGCACTGGAGCCAGCTGCCTTCCCTGCAGGAGCTGCACTGCAGGGGAAGGAAGTCCCAGGCGCCTTCCCCTGCAGGATGAGGAAGGAAGCTGGCTCCAGCACTTGGGGCTTCTCTCCAGTGCTGCACATCTCTGACAGGGAAGGCAGCCGGCTCCGGCACGTGGGGCTTCCTTCCTGCTGTGCCAGTGCAGGGGCTGCATGTGAGTGGTGGGCAGTGCCGGCAATACAAGTGGCCCAGCAGAGGCTGTGCCCCTCACTGCAATGTGCAGTGTTGGCCAGAGCCGTGCCCTGCTGGGCATCTATGTCCTGAGTGACCCGCCTGCTGCTGCACCATGAGCAGGTGCGGGGGGGGGGCCCCATACCCCCTCATCCTCCCTCACACGCACACCCTGCCCCCATAACCTCCCACATATACACAACCCCCCAACCCCCTACACACACACACACCCCCACATACATCCACACCCACATCCATCCACACCCCACCATACACACCTACACCCCACCCCCTACATGCACACACACACTATACACACCCCCCCCATACCCACCCCCCACCCCCACAATATACAAGACTAAGAATTTATTTTTGAGTTATTATGCAATCACCTCTATCTACACTACGCAAAAGCAAGTCATGACAAAAATATTTTTTGTAATAAAATTAAAATATGTTATAGGTATTTCACTTTTAGTGTATGATTTTTTTTTCTGGTTTAAGATGGCAAAAGTTTTTCTGGGGGGCAATGGGGGAGGGGACTTCCGGTGGCTAAGGTCAGGGGTTAGGGCTGAGACTTCTGGTCCTAAGATGGTGACAAGGGGGTGGGCCAACTGTCAAGGGGCGGGACTACCCATGCTTACCAAAACAGCTTACCAAAACTCATTAAGTTGCCCTCCACCCAAAATAACTGTCCGCGCCTGTGCTAGCTGCTCACAAAGTCCAGATTGAGTCTCTGCCTAATTGGAAGTCTGGGATTTTTTGAGTGATTTTGTGGGTGATATCTCTTGAATAATTCCTGGACCATCATGGCTACAACATCATTCTAATAGTATCATAACTAGAAGTCTCACATTCACTACTTATCCACTCTTTACGGTTCATTTGTTTGTGGGCTATATATGCTGCTCTGTTGCTGCTGCTGCTGTTTACTTTTAGCAAGGAAGTGCATGCAAGTGTAGAGTGGCACAGACAGTGTTACCTGCAGGATAAAAGCACCACACAGGATAAAACTTCTTTAGTTTGACTAACAAAAGTATGCATGAGCAGTTATGCCATTCAACATGCAAACATGTGTCAGCCTGCCAGCCCAGGGCTGCTCCACCTGGGCTCAGTGTGCTACAGAGGGGCTGGCTGAGGCATGAGTGTGCTTTAGTGTGGACATGAACAATGCATGCCCCTGGCGGCTGGAGGGGCACAGCGGCACTGGCGGCAGCATGGCGGTGGTAAGCAGGGAGCTCCCACAGACGCCACCGGTGCTGTCAGCAGCAGGGGGAGGGGAGGTGGCGAACACCGAAGAGGTGGCGGTGGCAAGCAGCAACCACCCGCAGGTACCACGCTGACACTGTCAAGGTGCTTTTGTGTAGGAGGTGCTCAGGGGGTGCATGTGCACCTGCATGCACCCCCTACACATCGCCAATGAGTGTAGAGCTAGCCAGCAGGCAGCCCCTGAACTGAAACACTCTCATGCCCCAACAGCTGAGTCAGAATCTACACGTGCGCTGGTTTGCATGAAAAAACTCTGCAGCAAGGTAGTACTTGTATTTACAGCTAGTACCCTGCTGCAGAATTTATGAGTTTCCTGCATGCTAACAGTAGTGCACATGTAGATGCTGAGATGTTTACTGCGGAGCTAGGCATCTTTTGTAGATGCACCCTGGGAGTACTTGTGGAACATGTAACAGTACTACTCTATGCAATAAGCGTCGCATAATACGGGCCATAAAAAAGTGCCCACCATCAGTCCCTCATTTCCACTGAAGTCAGCACAGGATTTAGCCATAAATGTTTAGTGCATGACTGTACTTGCATTGAAGTCAATTGCAAAAGATTGTAAGAAATGGCTGTATTAACATATTGCAGGCAAGTTTTGGCATCAAGAAATAAAAACCAGGTGTTCTGCTGAACTTTGAATTTTTATTTTACATTGACAAATACAGTACACACATGGATTCAATACACACACATAATCTGTGTTTTGAATGCCAACAAAACCACGCCAAAAGAATTTCTCCCTACAATAGTCTTTCTGAAAAGTCTCTGTAAGAAGTCCAGTATATCAAAGCTGATTTTAGAAACACAACTTTTACGGAACAGAAATACATTTTAGGCAAATAACATTGAAGGCATCTTTAAAGAGGTGCAACAAAATATATCTTCCCACTCAACCAGATCAATGGGAAACAGAACTTTTCATTTCTAATAAGGAGCTTTGAATTCATTTAAGAAAGTGCTTCTGTTTCCAGTGATGTCATGTCAGACACACCTGGCAAATAGTGCTTCAGTTTCTTTGCTGTAAACAAACAGGATGCAAATCAGTTCTCACATTTTCCCATTTTATAAATAAAACTCTTCCTCTCATTACTGCCCCCAAAGAAAGACATTGCTTCTTTCCTCTAAATTTAAAAAAAAGGGTTTATTTTAACAAGAGGAATGAAAAAGAACAAGTAAGTTTTAACTGAGCTGAGTCACCAGCACCTGAGCTGAGGGGTAACAATCTTGGGAATGCGCTTTAATGCACATTAGCCTATTTTAATGTGCATTAAAGCATCACTAAAAATACTATTCAGTTAATGCACATTAAAATGGCTAATGTGCATTAAGCATCACTTAAAAGCTATGAGCTCCTATACACATGCAAGGAAGCTGCTCCTATGTGATGTAATTACAGCATGTCAGAGCAGACTCAATTAATCGATTCAGCTGGACCGTGGTAATTACCGCGCTCCAGCAGACTCCTGGATCACCTGTATCAGTGTCTCTGCTCTGAAAAATGGCAACAGGGCATTTTAAATTAAAGCTCGTTCAATGCACCCCACCACCATTTTTCAGCATGTGGACACTGATAAACATGAATTTCCAGGTGCTTGTAATTAGTGCGGCTCTCAGAGCTATGCTAATTTAAGTAGTCCCCCCACCCTCCACACCTTTCCTAGTACCTCACAGTGGAGGTACTAGATTTAACGTGCATTAACTTAAACACTTTAAGGCACATGCAGATGTGCCCTTGATATTTGCTACGTCTTGCACTCTGGTCCCCTGCAAAAATCAGGTAATGTTAACTTTACAGTTAATTTAACACCATATCATATACCATTGTTATATATAAGAAAAGTGAAAGCTTTCCTAATGGTTGCTATAGTAGAAATGGTATTAAAAGAAGTGAAAATAGTGCATGCTTTCTCTCTGTCTCTCAGACTTTCTCTTCCCTTGCTACAGTGAGGATCCTAGAGAAAAATGTATTTAATTAGCTGTTGTTGCTATTCAGCTACTGAGTGACAAAGAAACCCAGCAGACCAGAATTCACTCCACTATTTAAGGTCACTTGGACCTACATTACGAGGGGTGGATTTTTTAATAAATGCTAACATGCTAACAAACTACACGTTGTTTCTTGAACAGAAAAGTAGGCTTTTTAAGTAAGTAAAAAATAATTGGCATGAAATCATGCCTGGCACTTTTTCAGAGTAAGAAATACTCTGATTTTGTACAGCCATTTTTTCACTCAGTGTTTCCCCAAATACTTATTACTGAATTAGACATGGGTAGTGCAGTCAGTGCATAGGCACTTGTGGTCATTGTACTCAATAATGGATCCTAATGGATCCATGGGACAGCAGTGGGACAGACTGAAAAAAAACTGCCAGTAGTTTCTGATACTCTATACTGGTCTGTTATCTGGAAGGCTCTGAAGGCCAAATTCTGATCAGGTCCACTGGTGTAACTCAACTGTAGCTGAAGTGTGCATTTCATATTTTCTGCATAAAATATGTTGCTCTTTGTTGTACCAGGGCATATGAGAGCAGAATTAAGCACCATGTCTTCAATAGAAGGAAACTCAAAAATTGTTGAGTCAGGTCCATTCTGCAAGCTACCTCTAAGCGTGGATAAATTATCAGGGTCTTTTAGCTTCCACAGACCCTTGTGCTGCTGTGGTTAGATTACTTTTGGTACAAATTAATGCATTTGGCTCTAGCTTGGTGTCTCTGCTGTGTAGCACAGCATGCTGAAGCTCCTGTTGACTTCAGGAAGCTCAAGTCCATTCTTGTGCGTTCAGGTAGAGATCGAACAAAGCCATTTATTTTTTGCCAGCATTAAATGAAAGTAGGAGATTTAAAGAAAAAATGATCAATAACAAAATGCCAAAGTTCCTTGATGTGATATTTATGCAATGTTTTAAATTATAAAATGTCAGAATATTGATGTCACATTAGATGTAATTGCACTGGAGACTCTGACATGCAATGTGATCTGCCAA
The DNA here is from genome assembly GCF_000455745.1 of Alligator sinensis. NCBI lineage: Eukaryota > Metazoa > Chordata > Crocodylia > Alligatoridae > Alligator > Alligator sinensis. The sequence continues at coordinate 110,039 of NW_005842971.1, read as the reverse complement.
TCTAACTTCAATTACTTTTCTTTCTTAGCTGTCATAATTGTGAAGATCAGTCACAAGACAGGAAAAGTGATGAGCCAAATGGTTTCAAACTGGTACATGGGATTTTCACATTTCAAGCTATTCTGTCTTGTCTCTTCATCCATGGGAAGATAAATATAACATTTAAGTTAACTAACCAAGAAGACTATTTAAAGTAGCACACATTTAATATTGCCCATTACCAAATGACAAATTAGCATGAGAAAACGTAAGTAAACTCAAGAGTCTTTATGAAAGTAGAAACTGCTGATATCTCACAAATGGATCAGAAACTAGATAATCAAATCTGAATATTACCTAAGGAAAGACTTGACTAATGAGATGCCTCAGTCCAAACTTCCCTGCTATGATGACTGCTGATTTTAAAAGTTACAAGCTGCCATGTGTTTGACAGCTATCAATCAAGTTTCTTAAATAACAGATTGGATTGTGACACAATCCAGACATGTGCTTGTATAATGAAGTGGTGCTGTGCAGGTGGTGTACATGCCACCTGACCGTCGTGGAAAATGGACTATTTGAACATGGTGATTTGGTTTTTGCTATAATGACTAGGAAGGGGATACTTACTGTTAATACAAAAAGTAGCATCTCTTGTCTCTCCTGGTCTGTCACTGTTTCAGTCTGCCAAAGGTAGACCATTGTGTGAAAAAGCTTTGCTAAGTTATTCTTGTTAATATCTAGGTATTTCACAGGTATTACTTGCAAAAATGTTCACAGATTGTCTCTCAAAAAAGAGCAGCTTACATATTTATGTTATTCCCCAAAGCCCCCTCACCTATGTAGAAGGTGAATTTATTCTAACATTCATGAAAAATTAATAAT
>NW_005842971.1:101846-109144 GCF_000455745.1 Alligator sinensis | reverse complement strand
CTGCCTTTCGGCATTTCAAAGAAAATGTCATCATCAAAATACATGTCATTTTCACTTCTTGCAACAAAACATTGAACTTGGGAGAAATTAAAGGCTTCCTATTATTTTCTTCCTTAAAGTTCTTGTACTTTTCCCTCAAAAAGGAAAAAGAATTGGAGGAAGAAATAATATCTGGATGTAGTAGATAATCCTAGTGTCAAAATTTAGTAGAGTTGCAGTTGAATCTGTGTCTCCCTTACAAAACAATGGCTGATTCCTCTGACTTGATGCAAGAAGAATCCTTAGAAATCATGATGTATTTAGCTTGACTACATTCTGGAGGTTGAATGCTCTCAGCCAAAGACACCAGAATTAGAGGTTACTGTTAAGAACAGAACACATCCCTTTGTTTATATTTAAGCATTGTTGGCACACATGATATGCAATTATCTGGCCCTCTATGTCCATTCATACCACTTACACTGCAGCTATTTATGCAGGAACACTGTCATGCCACAGATGCCCAAATTCACAGTAAAATTTAAAACTACTTGTGAAAAGTAGTTTGCATGCAAGTTGAATCAACATTTTTTCATGCTGTTGTCTGTCTCATGTCATCTGAGAAAGTGACCTGTCGCTCTTTCCATCTGGTGTTAGAGCAGCCGGAGACAGCACTTGCTGCCTGACAGAATTTTTGGAGGAGGATCTTTCTTAACAGCAGATAAACCCAGGGATCCAGAATCTGGTTTAGTGAGGCCAAACGGACAGCGGTCAGGAAGAAATTGCATTCTTCCTTCAGTTCTGAGTTTTCGTCCACGTAGCTGGTTGCGTTGCAGTGTTCAATAGATGTATGATTGAAGATCATTTTCAACATCATCATCTAAGGAGAGGTGAGAAAAATAATTTAATTTTTTTTCTAAGAAATATGCATCTTTGTTGCTTTCTGCAGAAACATCTTACAGAAAAGAGATCAACAGAACAGAGGTTTCCCTCCCCCCATTGCAGATTCCCCCAAATCAAACCATAATCATGGCAAATAGAGGGTATACTTATGAACTTCATACTCTATGTTGGGGGGGGGGCGGGACACAGCTTCAATTCACAGCAGTAAAAGGAGATGATAACATTTTAACCTATACATATCCCTTACTTGGATCTATACATCTGGTATTTAATCAAGGGGGCATCTGCCTTTTCCCCTCCTTGGGACATGGCACAAGTGGCATTAGGTCCATGTGATGGATGGGTGACATATTTAGAATAACAAGTTGCTGAAGTTAGGAAACAAATCAATTTACAATTACTCACTTTTAAATTCTTCCTTGGGACTTTTGTTGGGCATAGCCATTTTTAAAATTTCAGATAAAGCAATAGAGATATTATTCATTTCTAAAGAAGAGCTTGGGGTCAGGTGGCATTAACTGAACCCTATGTTACTCAGGAAAACTGTTCTTTTGGGCAGTCTTATTGTTCAAAGTGGGTGTATCTATATGTGCATTAATGTGCTTTTACAAATGCAAATTAAATGCAGTACCTCCAATATAAGGTACTAAATAAATGTGCATTAGGTACACTAATGCACAGTAGTGTAAGAGCATGTTTTTTAGGTGATGCTAATGCGCAGTAGCTTAGTCTACTGTGCATTAGTGTACTGGCATGGTTTTTGATGTGCTGCTTTAAAGCACAGTAGAAAAGGCTACTGAACACTGAAGCACAGGCGTAGACACACCCTGTATCACCTCCTGAGGTACAGCAAAAACATAACCAGGTGTTACTGCTCCCCTCTGAAAAAGTCTTCTGGATGTCAGATTAGATCTGTGCAATATTTTATATTGTTTATTAAAATAGATGGTTCAGATGAACATTTGAATGTAGCAACTCAGTTCTCCGTGTTGGTTTATGCATTGCCAGCAGGCTTGTGGCTTTTAAAGGGCTTATCAGTTGAATATAATATAGTGTAATGTAACTATTCAAGCAATTAAAACAATCTGCACTTCAACAGTACTTTTCATCTGAGAAGCTCAAAGTGCTTTACAAACATGAATGAAATGAGCCTTGTAAGAAAGCATCAGGACAGGAAAGATGTGAAGGCTGATGATAGCTTGACCCAATTCAAAAGCAGATTGGACACATTCTTGGAGGAAAAGCCCATCAGTAGGTATTAAGCATGGCAGATAGGAGTGCCACCTCAAAAACACAAGCTGCAATTGTAGAGGAGCAGGGAAGACATTCTGAACATGTCCTGTTCACCTTCCCCCTCAGCATTCACACTCTGCCAGTGTGTGACACAGGATACTGGGCCAGATGGACCAAAGGTGTCACCCAGTAAATGGCATTTCTTAAGTTCTTTGAAACTAAGGCAACCAAGTGTTTAATTGACTTTCCCAAGCTCACATGAGAAGCCTTGAAAGAGCTAGAGCTAAAACCCAAAGCTCTGCATGTCAAGCTGAGTTACAAGATCCCCATTTTTCTGTTGTCAAGTCTATTGCTTGTCTGGGTAATAGCAATGACAAGGAAGCTGGTAAAGTGGTTCTGCGTACTGTGATATTTTCATATCTTAATATAATGCTGGGAAATATGAGGCCCGTTTTTAAGGATGTTAAATACTTATGTATTTTTCCAAGGATTAGTTGGTATCTGCCCTCAAATTCTGACCCTGCTCACCGCCACCAAGCTTTCTGTATATAAAGTGCAGTTGTTTTTAAATTTAGTACTATTTTGGACAAACTCACGATCTCCAGTACATACAAGGTTTAGCAAGCTTCATATTACAGCCTCTTTTCTGCAGTCTATAAATACAGACTCAAAAACCTTCTCAGTGGAAATTAGGTGTAGAACTTTGTCAGGGTATCTGAATTTCAGCTACATACTGGGGCAATATCTAAGAGCAAAACTAATAGATATTTTAAAGGGGGTACAGAGAAATTACTTCTTCTGTTACCCTGGAACTCTCTCACATGAACATCTGCAAGTTTTGTTTTCAACGGGAAGAGCCGATTAGTGTTTATGTCACAGAATTTCCAGATGCTCCAAATGACATCAGAGGCCCCCTTTTTGGATGATGTGCTAGAGAAATCTGTCATGAATTCTCATTCTAAATAAGAAAAACAGAGGTTAAGGCGGGCAACAGAGACGCAGATGCAATACAAGCTCTGTGAGGCAGGTCCTGGGTTATGTGTTTGCATAGCACCTAGTTCTGAGTGGGCGAAGGCCATTATTGGAACCTATGGACCCAACTGCTAAATCGTTAAAATTAATGTGAAATGACCTGCTAAGGCTGACCTTCTTGACAGGGCTTTTAACTGAGACTGCTGGGGGATTGGCAGTCTACTAACAGTTCTAGCCCAGGTCATGTCAGCTGCACTACCAATAACTTGGGCAATGCAAGGGAGACAGCCCAAGGAAAGGTCCTGCTAAACCTCTCAGGGAAGCATTGGGCATTTCATGGCAGCCTTAACTGCCTGTACACAAATGCCAGGAGCTTGGGAAATAAGCATGAGGAACTGGTCCTTCTCCTATGTGAAAATGATTATGACCTGGTAGGAATTACGGAGAGCTGGTGGGACTCCACCTATGACTGGTAAGTGGCAATAGAGGGCTATAACCTGTATAGGAGAGACCGTGTTGGGAAGAGGGGTGAGGGTGTAGCTCTCTACATCAAGGATCAGCTCACTCCCTGCAGATCGAGTTTCCAAACCAGGAAGGGCATCTTGAGACCCTCTGGGTCAAGATACGAGGAGAACATGGGGAGGGTGACTTACTCATAGGAGTCTACTACAGACCTCCCCACCAAGAGGATGACCTAGATTAAGAATTCAATAGGGAACTGTTCAAGGCCACGCGCTCCCAACCCATGATCGTCATGGGGGACTTCAACTTCGCTTCCCTGACATCTCTTGGGACGAGCACATGGCCAAATCTGACAGGTCACGTAGCTTCCTCACATGCATCGATGACCTCTACCTAACCCAGAGGTCTGTGGCCAATGGGGTGGACCTAGTGAGCAATCTGCGGATTGAGAAGAAGCTTGGTGACAGCGACCACAAACTGGTCAACTTCTTAGTTCACCAAAGAGCAGGCAAACCCAGCAGTAAAGCAAAAGTTCTTAAGTTGGGAAGGCTGACTTTTGCAAACTGAGAGAATTGGTCAGTTAGGCAATTAGAGGCCATACCCCACCAGAAAAGGGAGCACACGAGGATTGGTCATTTCTTAAAAACATAATCCTTGACGTACAGGGCAAAGCCATACCATCTCACGAGAAATGCAGTCAACGGGCAAGAAAGCCCCCATGGCTGAATAAGGAGCCCCTGAGTGATCCAATGGGGCAACTAACTTTATAGAATCATAGAAGTAGGGTCGGAAGGGACCTTGTAGATCTTCAAGTCCGACCCCCTGTCTGGGCAGGAGAGAAACTGGGCTCAAATGACCCCAGCCATGTAGGCATCGAGCCGCTTCTTAAAGACCCCCAGAATAGGAGCCAGCACCACTTCCCTTGGAAGTTGGTTCCAGATCCTAGCCACCCTGACTGTGAAGTAGTTCCTACGGATGTCTAATCTGAACCTACTCTCCAACAACTTGTGGCTGTTATTTCTTGTTATCCCTGGGGGCGCTGGGGGAAACAAGGTCTCCCCCAAACCCTTCTGGTCCCCCCTAGTGAGTTTATAGACGGTCACCAGGTCCCCCCATAGCCTTCTCTTGTGAAGGCTGAACAGGTTCAGGTCCCGTAGCCTCTCATTGTAGGGTCTGCCCTGCTGTCTCTGGATCATGTGGGTGGCCCTCCTCTGGACCCTCTCAATGTTGTCCACATCCCTCTTGAAGTGGGGCGCCCAGAACTGGACACAGTATTCCAGCTGCGGCCTGACCAACTTATGATGCCCAAGAAAGGGCCAATCTCTTAAATTACTTTTTTGCATTGTTATTTCACCCTCCCAGGAGGATCACAGTCAGGAATGGCACAAACCAATCTGGGAGCGGGTGATGGGCCTAAAATCGATGCGGATCAGGTGAGGGAACACTTTGAGTAACTGGACATTCACAAGTCTGCAGGTCCAGACACAATGGACCCAAGGGTCTTGAAGGAGCTGACAGACATCATTGCATCCCCCTTGGCAGAAATATTTGAAAAATTGTGGCACTCAGGCAAGGTCCCAGATGACTGGAAAAGAGCCAACATGGTCCTTATCTACAAGAAAGGGAGGAGGGATGACCCGGGGAACTATGGACCAATCAGTCTTATGTCTGTCCCTGGAAAAATCCTCAAGGAAAATCCCCTCAAGGGATCCATCAATGCCAGACTGATGAAAGGCAAGCTTCTGAATGCCAGCCAGAAGCGACTGGCAGGTCATGCCTGACCAACCTCATCGCCTTCTATGTCCAGGTGACATGTGCCCTGGACAAGGGCGATGATGTGGACACCATATACCTGGACTTCAAGAAGACCTAGTTCCCCAAGATGTCCTCATGGTTAAGCTGGGAACTTAATGATCTCTTGGGTCCCTTGCAGACCCTAATGTCTATGAAATCTATGAAATTTTTGGATTGCTGCTATTGCTTAAAAACAGGAATTTTGCCATTATCAATTTCTTCTGCCTTCAGTTAACTCCTGCTCTTTATTTAAAGCCACCTCCATTGTAGACTATGAACTTGCTGTTGTGTTTGTATTCTATGCCCATTCTCAATGGGGTCTAGCACTATGGGGTAACACCTTGAATGGGCTGTTAGGCATTACCAAAATACAAGCATGAAATGTAAACAAGCCCACGTGCATACATTACATCAAATAAAAGCCAAGTACTATTATGATTTTCTTTTGGTTCAGCACCCAGGCATGTTTTAAGAACTTGATGATAGCTCATTCATTGCAATCTCTTGTCTTGTTTGATTGTCCCTATGTTAACGGAACTGTAACAACAACAGACGGATAAAAGACAGTACTTTTAAAAGAGTCTGTTTTCATATACCACGTCCTGTTTATTTTGTTTCATACTATATAATGCTCCACTTTTTATACACTATTAAATTGTTTTACTGGAAACTTCACTTTAGTTTGATAGACATGTAAAGGGATAATTGTATGAAGCTGGCACTGGCCATTTAAAATATTTTAAATTGAAGATTATAAATGTTACAGGCTAGCAGAATCAGGTAGTTTAAATCAATAAAGTCAGTAGAACTACAGTGAAATGTATAAATAGGGCGTCTGGCTTATAATTTGTAATGTAATGAATGTATGTAATGTAATGAATTGCCTTCTTCTATGAAACTGTTATACATACAGCAATGTGGCAATTAAACCAGAATTATGAATATTAGAGATACTAAAAACCTACTAAATCACTGAGTTTATCTTTCCAGTAAACAGGCTTACTCTCTATTGTACATTTGCCTGTGATCTGCCCAGACTAATTTTAAATGTATCTCAACATATTCAGTGCATATATGTAAAAGCTCAGACACTCCCAGAGCTTATAAAATAAAGCATTTTGAAAGAACATCCATTATACTGAAAAATAAACACACAAACGTGTCTTAAGTCTAATGTTCCAGCTTGCAACTTCTGCAGTTTGTGAAGAGTGGCACGAGTACATTCCTGGGTTGCAGGCGCTCTCCATCTCCATTCAGTGGCCAATTCTACTATAATCTAGAATTGTAGTTTGTCATGACTCTTTGTGCCAAACTATACCATTGCTCTTAGTAGCCATGTTGGGTTTGGGGAGAATAAGATGGTGATTGTATCTAAAGGATTGGCTGTTGATCAACATGAGTAACTGGTCAAGAAGATAGTGGCTGAGGAAAAGAATCTTGTTTCCCATGCTTTGATATGTCTTTCATAGAGGGACCTGCATCAACCCCTTGTATGGCTCCCTTGCACAATGGGAAGAAAATAAGGGAGACTCCATTTAGCAGCATATTTTCCAGCTCGTTCTTTTCTTCTCTCCTCTCTACCTCACCCTCTGATGCTGAGGAGACCCTCACTGAGCTGAAGAGCTTTGTGAGGACCAGAGGATTCTCTCTCTAAATGTCCCTACAATATGTACTTTCACATCTTCTGTAGGGGAATCAGTTCTGCTACAACTTGGAAGATGTATGGTGGTGTTGCAACCTAGGAGGAGGAAAGTAAAGCCTGAATAGAATAGGGCTCACTGATTTATACCAAGGAATTTAGCAGCTTTTCTTGCAGGTCATTTACTGAATTATGACCTCCCCAAAGCAAAGGGCTTAGGACTGTATTTCACAAGTCTGAAAGTGATACATAACAGTGTTCCATAATATTTCATATTATATATGAAACTATCATGTGGATTGGGATGTAATGACTT
>NW_005842971.1:94704-101836 GCF_000455745.1 Alligator sinensis | reverse complement strand
GAAAGAGTTTTTTTTTAACAAGTAAAGCAAAGGACCATGCAAGCCTTTCTGGATAATCCAAAATTGTTTGAAATCGCCCAGTCTGTCATCTGGAACTGTGTTTTGGTAAAGTTGTTATGGAACTATTTGCTCATTTTACACCTGTTTCTCGGAACAAATATGACTTCCTCTCATTTTTATCTCTAGCTGGTTTGACTCAGCCTGATTTTAGACTGATGTTGATTTACCATGATTGCTATTCAATAGCTAGCCACAAAAATAAATAAAAGATTAACACAAACTGGGAACATGTATGATAAATAAAAAGTTTGATTGAGAAGTTTATTTTCTCATTAATCTTTGCACCAAATTCCTGCAGAATTTTGTGTGCTCATGAAAGGGAGAATTAAATATAGATCCCCTCTTTTCCTCAATTAGTTTATACTGTAAGAGATTGGAAAGAGGGAAACCATATTCCTGATTGTAGGATTGCACCCTAGTTTCGTTATCATGTATGCTGTATTTACATTTTGTTATTAAACTACCTTACTTAAGTCAATCATTTCCACCCTCATTAGACCAGCCTAAAAAATATAGTAGCTTGTGCAAGGGGTTATTACTCAGCTAATAATAAGAGTGTAATAACTCATTAGCACAGATGACTTGCACAAGAAAAAAATCAGCCACAGAATGCAATTTTCATTATTTTATATTGTAGATACTTTTGTAAAATAATAAGAATAATAAAAATCAGTGATAGGCTGAGGAGAAGGTGAATAGAAGAGTATTTATTTTTTTCTAAGCTGTAAAAATGCTTAGCAAAATGTTTGGAATAATTGTTTGAATTCAATTATAAACAGAACTGAATAGTGCAACAGGGAAGTTAATGAAAGCCTCTCCCTCTGACCTGTATTTCTGCAAAAGTGTTTTGGAGATTTGCATTAGATATTTTGAAGTACTAAGAATGGTCAGTTCTCCAACTGCACTTTTCCTATGTGCACCACTAGGTTTAAGACACCGGTATCAATGAGAAACATAAACTGCAGCTGTCTTAACATTGGGACATAGTGGACCTCATCTGCAGTAATTAATGCTAATCTTTGTAATTATTCTAGATGATATGTTAGACTGGACAAGAGAAAAGAAATAAAAACTTGTTCTTTAATGATCACTCCACATTTTAAAACTAGAAAACCCAGGGGAGTATTTGGTTGTACAGAGACAACCCTTGGAGGGAGGTATTACAGAACTGGTTCCCTTGAAAGCACAAAATGAAACACTTTTAAGTGCTGTTATTTCATAATGAAATAATACAACTAAAGAATTCACTTTGGCTTTCAGCATAGTCCAAGAGAGGCTGAGGAAATTAACAAGATAAAAGCACAGGGTTGAAAACCACTGTTTCCAACAGACACTGCTTTTTATTAGTAAAGGTCAGGCTTGTTGTCAGTTGTCACCTACCACTCACCTTGTAGCAAAATGCCAGAGCATCTCTCTGCCTTCTCTCTCCATCTTCCTGTATAATTTCTATTATATCAATGAAGTGTAAAAGCCTCAGCCTGTTTGTCCGACTTGTGCTGTGAGTGTTCCATGAAATCCTCTCCCCTCCTGCATGTCTGTGCCTCGCTTTCTCTCTATACAGATGCAGTAAATTAAAGAACTGGAGAACAGGGTTTCAGTAGAAGTTGGGAATTTTTTTCTTTTACTTCTTACTATGCATAAGAGTTTTTGGAAGGGCAGAAGCACAAGAGCTACATTCAGGAGATTTTATGGAAGCCCTGTATGTGCAGGATGGGTCTAAGATCTAGTCAGCCATAGGCTGGGATAGAAGCAAGTCATATGATGCATATGAGTCATATGATCATGTTGATCATAAGCAGTTCACAAGATTCCCTTGATGCCAATTGGCAGAAATGGCTGATCTTTCAGGTGGTGCCTCCTCCCTCTCTGCATTCGACCTATGTCACGGACAATGCAATTATTCATGTAAACAAGGATTTTCTTGTTGCATAAAGGGTGTATCTGCCCTACAGTAAGGGATCACTTCTTGATATCATAACCCCCACCTGGCAACTGAAGTAAAAAATACATATTATCCTATTTTTGCTGGCCTATGGGCACATCCACACGTTGCCCTACGGTGACATTGTTACTGCACTGTGCTTTAGTTCTTCCTTTTGGACACACCCTATTTACTGAATTTATAACCATGCCAACCATTCAATAAAAAAACCCAAAACAACCCAAAAACCATCTTCTGTTGAAACAACATCTGTCTCGCTCTTCACACTCTAGCCCGGATAATTAAGATTTGTTTAGTTATGTGACAATAAGGAGCATTTCTCAGGATGTTTGACATTGTAGGACAGCTGTTCATCACAGAGGTTTGTACTCATCTGTGGATTAAAACACCCCAAAAGTATCCTGTATTTCTTTTCAATTCCCTCAGCACTTTTTTGAAAACCTATCTTTCCGAGGAAGAATGTCACAGCCTAGATTTAGACAGCTCTTTGGTGATGTCTGACTGAATTTTTAACTTTTAAACTCAAAGGGTGCCTATACATGAGCAGGGAGGGAAGCTGCTCCGACACGCTGTAATTCCAGTGCATTGGAGCAATCGAGTCTGCTGGAGCGTGGCAATTATCACACTCCAGCAGCCTCCTGCGTCTTGTGTATCAGCATCCCTGCACTTCAAAATGGCGGTGGGGGCGCTTTATACCAGCAGACTTCTACTGATACCAGTGCCAGTGAGATCAAACTTGGCCTTAACTGTGTGATTTTTATTGTAAAACTAGTGTCTATAGTAAAGTTTGCATTCTTGCTGACAAAGGGTTGAATTTTTAAAAAGCTCAAAAATGGGGATTCAACCATTTGCTTGAGTATCATCACATCAGGTGCTTTAGTAACTGTACATGCCGCCCTGTACCAAAGGGGGGAGAAAATATCCCCACTCTCAGGATGCTGAGCCACTCTTTGAAGACTATTTGTGTCCAATGGATAGAATGGTCTCCACGGACTTCGCAGAGACTTCTCACTGGGTAAACTGAATGCTGCGTCTAGGCCTGCTAATGCTTCTACAAGAGAAGTGCATCAGCTGAGGCTGAATACTTCTTACTAAGGTAGCAGTAGCAAAACCTAGGTCCCTGGTTAAGTCTAGTTATTGTTAATCAACTCTACCGCTTTAACATGGTTTGTTATATACTAATGATGTGGTGCAATAAATTTTGCAAAAAACCCCCCGACATTGTAGTGCTTTGCAAATGACTCTGTTGGGACTTATGCACACAGCTGAGAGTGGCTGCACAAGGTGACGTATCTTACCAAGCAGCTGATTCAATGCAATGGAAGTGGTTAACCAATATCAGGTAGACCACACAAAGTGCCATACTCTGAAATGTGACTCATCATTCTTCCTGCATGAATGGTCAAACTTGGGCTCCCTTATGGTTTTAGTAGTACTGTCAAGCAAACCATTAATATGACAGGGGGTACATCTACACCAGATGCTCATTGTGCAGGAGCTGAAAAATATTGCATAGTAGCGTGTCACAGCACAGCCAGTGCTAATATGCTACAGCACAGAATTATTAGGCTACTGCACAGTAGTGTCACCAAAAAGACATTTGCAGGTGCTACTATGCAGTAACTCTGGTAGTATGCATTAACTCTATGCAGTAATTGCTAAGCAAAGTACTATATAAATGAGCATAGTACCTCGTGTAAGCATGCCCAGTATTCTCCAGATGTGCACTAGTTTCAGGCTCTGTCACAAGCTACTGGTGATCTCCATACAGGTAATATGCAATAATATAAAGCTTTGGGATGGATAGGTTTTTTGGAGGGTTGATAAAATTGTATTAATTCATAAAGAAAGTGATCAAGTGGGACTAATTCACTGCTAATGTTATAGATACTTTTTAAGCCAGTAGCCCAGAAGCCATTCCTTCCATGAGAGCTCCATTAATCATCATTAAGGGGAAGACTACCAGGGGGCTGGGAGACCCAAGTTCTAGGCACCTTTTACCAATAAGGAATTTGAACCTGCATCACAGTAATATACTCTAGCCACTCTACTGTGGGCTGGTCATTAGCCAAAAACACTCTCTAGCCTTGACTTTGACCCCTAGTTAGCTAGGAGGGAAAGATATGTGGGGCCAGGTGAAGCAGTACAAGCCAGATGTAGTGTAGCTCAGTGAGAGGAACTGGCATGAAACTATCCAACTATCTGTTTTATGCAAAGTACAACAAAAAAAGCCGGTGACATAGAGGCCAGAACCCAAGGCTCCATCTCTTCCAAGGCAGCATTCCCCTCTTTAAGTCACTTCACTTTCAGCTTACTTCAGACCTCCTGTTCCTAATCCAGGGTGTCAGGACCTAAACTGAGCCCTGGTCTGAGGGCTGCACCAGGGCTGACCTCCTACAGAGCACCCACAGTGCTGGATCCTGTATGCATGCTGCACACGCCAGTCTCTGAGATTGGCACAGGGTGTGTGCTGCCCATGGCACATGGACCGGACCAGGCAGCACAGGGGGTCAGTCCAGGATACCACATTCAGCCTGTGCCCTGGACCCCTGTGCTACATGCAACACCACATCTAGTCCACATGTGGTGGGAAGCACATGTCCCATGCCAGCCCCAGGGGCAACATGCATAGTGAGTCCTGTCCCCAGCTGGTCCAGCATGCAGCACATAGGGCTGAATGAACCAACGCACACTGCACAAAGCACAGGGAGACAGCATGGGGTGCGTGGTCTGTGCAACACCCTGTTGACTGGCCCTGCACATGGACTCTGGGTCTGGCAGGGTGAGTGCACTCCACATGCCAGCCCCTGTGGCACTTGTAGTGTGCAAGGGCTGCATGCAGCCCCCCCAGACCAACCCCTTGTGCTGTCTGTAGTATGCACAGCGCTGGGTCCACCTTATGCACCGGCTGGGGCTGGTTCAGCGACCCATGGGCCAGATCATACATCTCCACGGGCCAGATGTTTGACCCCCGCTGTCCTAATCAGTGACCCACTGGCCTAAAAGATGGGAGGTCTTCCTCTTTCTCCCCTCATTCTGACGTAGATGCATGGGAAAAGATTTCAAACTTGTATGAAAGTCAGGAATTGCACTTATACAGGTACGATAAAAAAGGATTTAGCCCATTCTGGATGTGGCCCAAGGTACCATTATACCCTGCACAAGGTTACCCTCCCTTCCTTCTGAAGCACCCACATGCAGAAACATTTACTCAGTTAATCCATACATCATATCCTCCTGCACTGGTCACCACCCCGTCCTCTAGGTAGAAATACTATGCTGTGTACTGACATGCCGCCATCCCATGCAACTGAAAGTGACTCGGCACCCTGCCCCTCAGAAGGGATTTTCTCCAGGTCAATGAGCAAGAAAAAAATAAATTAAGGAGACTAAGGGGGAGTTGTGTGAATGATTGCTAAGCTGATGTGTTCTCATCATCTCAGAAAACACAGCCAAAATTAGTGTACAATCTTCCAGTAAAACAATTAACAAACAGAAGACCGCTGTAAAATCCTAGGTCAGATCATTTCCCCCCATGCAAATGAGAAGCTGGAACAGCGAAAAGACCCCCTAGTACTGGGCCCTGTCACAATGAGGGTCTGGGCATACATCTTCTCTGAAATTCTCAGCACTAGTTGCCCAGCTGTTACCATTGTTAAGCCCTCTCTCCGCTCTTTGGTGAGATCCCTGTGTGTCTGGGATCGCGGCTGTGCTTGGCAGTACTGTGCACAGACCTGCTCGTTCTGCTGCCTCTCTCTCATTCAACAGAAGCTGATCTGTGCTTCAGCCCCTCGGAGCCCTTTGCTAACACCATTCTTTGGGTGATGCTTTTCACCTGCACATCCCCACTTCCCCACCCGTGTGTCCGTTCTCTCCCTTCACTCTGACCGCCCCCATCAAATGTTCTGCTACCTGACTTCTCTTCTCCACAGAGCCACTGTCTTCCTTCATGCTCCCAGTTTTTCCTCTTTGCCACAATTTCTCCTGAATGCCCCAGCTCCTTGTCCCAAGCCCTTCACACTGCCGGCCCTTTTGAAGGCTCTCAGCGACCCCCTTTTCCCCATCCCTGTACTCTGCCCAGATTCTCTCAAGATCCTCCACCGCTGCCACCCCGCCCTGCCCCTCCCCAAGCAGTCTGCCTAGCTTTCTTCCCCCTCGGGCCCCTCACGTTTCCCAACCCTCCTCCTCTTGCCCACGTCTTCTCCTCATGTGCAGCTCTTCATCCTAAAGTCCTCCATATGGTGTGCCCCTACCCCACCTGTACCAGTGCATTGCCCTGGTGTGCCCCTACCCCACCCTGTATACCGGTGCTTGACCCCAGTGTGGGGGCACACCACCCCACACCGGTGCCTGCCCCGGGTGTGCCCCTACCCTATACTGGTGCCTGTCCCTGGTTGGAGGGTTGATAAAACTGTATTAATTCATAAAGAAAGTGATCAAGTGGGACTAAATCACTGCTAACGTTGCATATACTTTCTACGCCAGTAGCCCATTCCTTCCATGAGAGCTCCACTAACCAACGCTAAGGGGAAGACCTACTCCACCCCATACTGGTGCCTGGCCCGGGTGTGCCCCTACCCTATACCAGTGCCCAATCCTGCTGCCTGTCCCCAGTGTGCCCCTACCTATACCTGTCCCCGGTGTACCCCTACCCCATACTGGTGCCCTATACTGGTGCCTGTCCCTGGTGTGTCTCTACCCTATCCCTGGTGTGCCCCTACCTATATATGTCCCCGGTGGGCCCCTACCCTATACCAGTGCCCAATCCTGCTGCCTGTCCCTAGTGTGCCCCTACCTATCCCTGCCTCCAGTGTGACCCTACCCTATACCGGTGCCCAATCCTGATGCCTGTCCCCGGTGTGTCCCTACCTATACCTGTCCCCGGTGCGCCCCCACACCGCCCCGTAGAGGTGCCCGCTACCTCTCCGGATGCGGGCGCCCGACGTGCCCCTCGCCACCCGCACCTACCAGCAGCGGCGACCAGCAGGCCAGGAGCACGCACATGATGCCCAGCAGCTGGATGAGCGTCTCGGTGGCGATGCGGCCCCACTGCTTGCCGGCCCGCGACGCCGTCACCTTGGCGCGGCAGCGCGACACCAGCGCCGCGATGGTGGCCACGTTGCAGGCGGC
>NW_005842971.1:88976-93821 GCF_000455745.1 Alligator sinensis | reverse complement strand
CCTCTGCCAGACGCTCCCGACAGCCGGCCTCCGGGAAGCGGCAGAGAAGAAGAAATCGATGCCGCCTGGTTTGGGGGTTTTATAGGTGCAGGCTGCGAGCCCGGCGGCACACGAGAGCGGGACAAGCCGGAGTCCAGCGGGGAAGGCGAGGCGGTGCACCCCTGGTTTAGTTTAGCAAACGCTCCCGGCCCTGCAAGTCTCGGGAGAAAGGGGCCTGGGGGTAGCTAGTGCCCGTGTTAGGGACGTTTTCTTCTTCTGCACGATGGGAAGGGCTGCTGGGGTGCAGGGGGTGCATCAGAGGAGCGTCTGAAGTGACAGAACCGCTGGATTGTGGCAGCCTTACTACCAGACGCAGTGGTTTCATCTCGGGCAAGCGCTGAGCTGTGTCGCTTTGTGATTTAGGAAAAGAAAGATTTAGGAAAAGATTTAGAAAAAGAAATATCATTCAAATATTTTATTAATGTATTTGCTGATCACCTAAACACTAGTGGATCTGGATCTTGTTCCTTAACAGCGGCAACAGGACAAAGGAGAAGCCCTCTCCACTTCCTTTTGCCCAATATCTTAAGAGCTACTCAGCCCCCAAGGTGTGGGCGCCGCATGCTCAAACTCCTGTGCCGAGGATCCGGGAGCACGGTGTGCGGAGGTGAGGATCTCAGTCCTTCCTGTTACAGCAGCGCTTGGATCAGTACCCACAGCATTTGTAGATCCAAACAGAGAATGACCGACTACAGCTCGGTGTAAGGTTCGCCACCTCTCGCCACTCATTTCCACTGCCGGTCGGTGACAGGGCAGCAGCAAAGCCACCAAAGTCCTGCCAACTTCCAGCTGCACCTGCTGGCAGCAAATTTCATGTTGGAAACCATCGGTTGGTGCTTCCTAAAAATGAAATATGACAGGACTTTAGTTCCAAGGAAGTTTTGGAGTTTGGGCTTTTTCTCCTAATTTGGGATGAAAAGTTTCCAGAGCTCAAAAATTAGCTTGGAATAGAAATACGCTTTTGCTAGCTTGCTGGAAAAAGGTAGCAGCATGCAACGGGATATACTAGATGGGATGATCGAATGATCAGTCTAATCTCCTGCATAACACTGGTCACAATGACCCCAAATCTCCTTTCCCAAGCCCTCCACTCCAGCAATTTCCATTTAAATTGGGAAGCTGAAATGCTCTTTACTTTCTTTTATCCTGGTGCCGAAATTATATTTTCATGAAGCAATAGCACCACCCAGTGATCTTTTGTACAAATAACTTGTCATGTTTCACACGTATGAGTTAAATCAGAGGCAGTTTAAGCCAAGTACCTTATTGAAAAGGACCAGACAGTGTTCATCCGGAAGTGATATTATCTGACTTGGAAATACACGAATTAGAAAAACACCAATTTTGATATCTGCTATATGCATTTAATACGCGTTCTGTCAGCGTGCAGCAGATGCCAGCCCTAAGCTATCAGAGCATTTACACTCCGATGTACTTCAACAGCACTGCACATCCTCGCTTGCAACAGCTGAGCCAGTAGCAGGCTGGCCTTTGCTTTACTTGCAGGGCTACAACTTGTAGAATTGCCCTAGGCCTCCTGAAAGGAGCTTGTGGGCATCAATTCCACCAACAATACTTTCCCTCAGCCCCCCTTGACTAGTTTGTTTCAGAGCCTACCGCTTTTGAATGCTTTAATTCAGCTGCAGTCACCTTCCCCACGCCATCCAAGTATGGATTGTGACTGGTTCTCTACTGCGTTTGAGACACAAATCATGCACGTCTCTGCAGCTGCTGAGTGTGGGACAGTCCCCGGCATCTGCCAACCAGGAACCACCTGCTCATGGAGGTACATACAGATGAGCAGAGAGACGGTCCTGGGTGTGGGAGACATGGTAAAGCACTTATCCAAACAGGTTCTGCAATAAACAACCAACTACTACCGAGTTACAGAAGAAACCAACCTAACAATCTACATTTAATCTAAGGCTATCTGACTCAATTTACCTACAGCAAAATGCAAGTTAGCTTTATTTATTCAACTATGCAGTCAAGCATATGATACTGCTAGGTAGGAATCATCTATAGCTTCTTCTGGGAGTTTTTTTTTAAATTTTTGTTAAGTGAATTTCACATTCTCAAGAAGGGCTTGGGGGCTAATTGTCCAGAGACTAAAGCCCCCTGTATCTGGAATAGATATAAGCACACAATGACCCAGGCAGTACAGCCTTGCCCCTGCTTTGGGTGGATCACAGAATCAGAAAAGTAGGGCTGGAATGGACCTCAGGAGGTCTTCTAGCCAGGCCAGCTTGCCAACATGATATCTTTGGGATATTTGTCCTTTAGCAACTGGAGCGCAGCATCCAATACCTATTACTTTGATATACTCCAACCCTGCAAAATTCATGAGTATTTTTCCTAGAAGGGTCTGTCCCACTGCCTGGAAATAACAGCCCAATGATTAATTCAAAAACTTCCCTAGTAGGACTTGGTTACAATAGTCTTTTCTCCTAGGCTGCCTCAGTAGCATGACATAAAACTTATCTAAACACCCTTAAGCTCAGTCCCTTCATCTCCCTCATTCTTCTCCTGCCTTGGCTTCTGTGTTGTTCCCACTTCTGGCTAATCCTAGAAGCCTGGAGGTACTTCCCTGAAGAAAGGCCAAGAGCACGAAGTGTAGCAGACTGTCTAAAGGAGCACATCTTGCATTTCTTCCCAATCTGATCTCTTTCTGTTACAGCAACAAGATCATGTGAAAATTCTCTAGCCACCGAGGCTTCTGCAGGATCTAGATGCAAACTCCACGATAAGATTGATCAAATTTGAAAATAAAACTGAAGAAAATTTCCTACTTTTGTCTCATGTAGGCAATGCTCAATCCACTTTTTGTTCTCCTGCCCTGCAGTAATCCAGAAGACGGGAGGTGAGGGAATGACTGCAATCCAGGCCTCAGGGGAATATGTAAAAAACAGAGAAGCTACTGGGATTTTTGCTTAAATTTGTTTGGAATCAGCCACTATTAAACGTGATTCAAAAGGAAGAGGGTGAAATAGACTTTTGTTGGAAGGCTTTTATGACAAAATGGTGATCTGAAAAAAGGATTTAAATGTTTTACTTAAGCAGGGTTTTGTTCATCAGAAATCTCAAGTCCTATTTTACTGTAGTTTTATGGGAACAACTAGGAATGCAGATTTGGTCTGTTAACAGGAAAAAAGTGAGACCATGTCTTTTGACTTTATCAACAATTTAAGAGAAGTATTAAACAACCCACAAGTCCACAATACTTTGACAAAAATACTTCCTTACGCAGTTTTATTTGCTTTGTATCCATACTGCTTGGTTGCACACCTTGTTTCAGGAAATGACAGAAAGATAGGTCTTTTCAATCCTATCATACAAAAGCAAGCAGATAGTTTATAGTAGCTAGGGTCAGGAGGGACCTGAACAGATCATGTAGCCTGACCCCCTGCCACAGGCAGGAATGAATGCTGACCCCCGACAGGTGATCGTCCAACCTCTTTTTTAATTTGCCCAAGGTAGGGGCAAGGACCACTTCCCCGGGAAGTTGGTTCCAGATCCTGGCCACCTTAACTGTAAAATATTGCCTTCTGATCTCTAACCCAGACCTATTCTCCATCAGCTTATTACCATTGTTCCTCGTCACCCCAGGTGGTGCTGGGGAGAAAAGGGCTCTACCTATTTGATGTTGATCTCCCCTGATGAGTTTGTAGGCAGCCACCAAGTCCCCCCTCAGCCTCCTCTTGCTGAGGCTGAACAGGTTCAGGTCCCTCAGTCTCTCCTCGTAGGGCCTGTCCTGCTGCCCTCTCACCAAGCAGGTGGCCCTCCTTTGAACCCTCTCCAGGCTGGCCACATCCTTTTTAAAGTGCAGCGCCCAGTACTGGACGCAGTACTCTAACTGCAGCCTGACCAAAGTCACGTAAAGGGGGAGTATCACCTCTCTGGACCAGTGAAGACAAGTTACAGACATCTTGCATTATTCCTTGTTGCTTCCATACTTTCTAGGAGACTTGAAACATCATTAACCCCCAAGGAAGTGTAGAGCACAAATCAATTCAGTTAAGCAGCAGGCTCATGTCAAGATGGCTTGTAAAGGACACATCCAATCAATACCAGGGCCTGTTATGACCACAAACAGGAATCAAATGTAAGGGGCTTAAAATAACACACAATGAAAATTTTAAATGTTAGTTCTGCCCCCATCTCTGACTGGCATGCAGCTGTCCTGAACAGGGGGCAGCAACCTCTTCCTGACACAGCCTCTGCTTGCAGCCTGGCCCCTGCTGCAGGGCGCTAACCTCTACCTGCTCCTCAGCAATAGAAAGGGGTGCATTTGGGGCACCATAGGAACAAAGCAGGGGGTGGGGGGGTCAGCAGATGCTGCAAGGGCAGTAGCCTGAACATGGCAAATGATAGACACTGTATAATTTTCCATTTATAGAATCTCATTATTGGATGGTCATCTTAAACTCATGGCCCCCTCCCCTCCACTGTTGTGGTGGGGCAGGACACCTTTCCACTTATCTCCTTGACCCCTTCCACTTATCCCCCGCCCAACTTAAGCCACGTGACACCAGTGTGCTCCCTGCTGCTGGGTGGGCAGGGGACATGCTGCGTGGCCAGCACACCCCTCATCCCCTGCCCACCCAGCGGGCAGCAGTGGCATTGCACAGCTGAGCTCCCAGAACAAAAGCAGCAGGGCTCAGAGCCCAAAACCTGCAGCCCACCTCTGCCCCACAGGGGGCACATGCCCCCCATGAGTGTGCACAGCTACAGGGAGCTGCACCCTACCCCCTGTGCCTCTGGACCACCTGTCCCAGCCCCAGGGCCCTATTCATGCCAGCCCCTGCT
>NW_005842971.1:82646-88856 GCF_000455745.1 Alligator sinensis | reverse complement strand
CCTCACTCCTGACCCACAGTACCCCACATCCCACCAGTGTGTGGGGACCCTCTCCACCCCGGCTCCAGACACCGCACACATGCACCCAGTCCCCTACACTTTGACTAATAACACCCCACTCCCACGCACACACTTCAAAAATAGCATCTCATGATTTACATGCCAATTTCTTGATTTTTTAAGAGTTTGTCTCATGATTTTTGACTCAGTGGGGTTAACAATACTGCCCAGGTCAGAGTAGGGGTGAAGCTGGAGCCATGGAGAGGTGGCAGGTGGAGGTGGTCACAAACAGCTGCTGTAGCTGCAACTCTGACTTTGGGTCAGAGCCCAAGTCTGCCCCCCTACCCTAGCTTGTACTCAAATCCAAAACTAGCCCCCACCGTTAAATGTGTGAAAAAGAACCTCATTTTGGATTCAAGGAAATAAGTTATTACTTTTACAAAGGCACAACTGTTTTCCCAATCTCAGCTCTAGGAGGCCAGAAGTCTATGCTGTATGTAGTATCTGCTTTCTGAATACCCCCTACTTCGTAGAAAAACTTTTATCGTCTAATATTGACCTTACACTTGTGGCTCCTTAGTTTTACAATGGAAATATTCCTAGCTAGCTTAGCTGTCATTTATTCCTGGTCAGAGTCTACAGTGACTGTACAAGGAAGTCTCAGAGTACTGTTTCCAATAACCAGGGGGTCTTTGAAAGCTGAGTAAACAATGTACAGTTTTTCTATTAAGCCTGAATCTTTTAAGTTATACACACCCATGGGTAACGTCTTCCTATTACATACCTTCTGGTGTCAATAAGAGGCTACGCTACGTTCTCTAAAATGTATTTAATAGAATTGCACTGTTTTATTCCTACAGTATTGAAATGTGCCATTAAAAGTCTGTAAAGGAGTAAAAGAGAGAATATTCTTTCTGTAGCCTGTGACCATGGTAGCCTGGCTGCACATGTCTTTGAGCATTTTTACAGGTGTAAGCGCCGCAGCGCTGTGTGCTTTGGAAAGTGCCTGGTGTTGCAATGCCTGCAGTTGTACATGTGGTGAAATGCGCATCAGAGCTGAGAAAATGGCAGTGGCGCGCTTTTGAACTAAAACACACTGGAGGTGCTTTAGTTCAAAAGTGCACTGCCGCCATTTTCTGTGCACTGATACATTTCGTCACTTATACAACTGTGTGCAGCGCAGTTGAATATTAATCAAGTCTGCTCTGAAGCGGTGGATCTTCAGTGCGTCGCAGGATGAAAAAGTAGGTGTATAAAGGCCCTGTGATCCCAGAAGCCAAGCAGTTGTGTGCCTGGCCAACATTCATGTGGGAAATGACGTTCTGTTGAACGTAGAAACCAAGCAGTTTTTGTTGACCACAGAAAATAGACAGATGAAAAGACTTCATTCAGTAACTTTTTTTTTTTTTTTTAATTAATCCATTCGGAAAATTCTGAAGCAAGGTCAGAGTTACCTATCAAATCCTGCAGAATGGTTAAAGAGAGAGAAAAGCTTTTCATAAGGGTACTTTCAGTACCGCAAAACCATGCAAATTAAACCTAAAGTTGTAAAGAGAGAACTACTTTGACTTCTAGATCGCACACATCTTTCTCACAGTACAGATGGGATCTACACCAACTCCATTTTCTGATCATGTGTTTCCACTCTTAATTTTTATGACTAATTCTGAAGCAACAAAACAGTTCACAGATCCTTAAGACATTTAAGTTTTCTTCTTTTGTTCTGCACTGCTATCCTGGGCAGTAACAGCGTACATAATTCAGAGATGTCACGTTAAGCACCCCAGAGTCCTTAAATGGCGGAATACAGCAGACTCACTTAATTGTATTTTCTGCTTAAATTATCAACCGACCAAAAAATATCCCACAGTCCCTTCCCTCTCCCCTCCCATTAAATGTTTCGGTTTTTAAAAAATGTATCTAATAAATCTGCACATGGCCAACAGGCTATGGTGAGCTAATTCTAATGACATAAACTGCCCTTTTAAAATAAAGCTCTCAAGAAGTTATTTTATTTAAAATACAGATGGGATAAAAATACAAGTGCAGAGAATCTTATGAAGTGGATTGTGAAAAATGATAATGCGAGGCTAATGCAAGGTTATCATCTGCTGATGACACTGAAATGGATGGGTGAGCCCAAATGATATTCTGACAAAGAATGACGCACTACATCCTGTAACCACCAGGCCACAGATTTTAAAATGCTGAACATGTGACAGGATTTGTTCCTGCTTATTCTGGGGGAAAGAAAGAAGATAGTGGGACTGGAAAGAAACATTTCTGCCCATGTTAGGAGAAAATGAAAGTGTTTTTATAAAATTTCACACATACCAAACACTTCCATAGTATGTGCCACGTAGAAACAAGTATTGTTACCTGTCAGCTCTGTGCTCGTATGGGAGCCCTGGCACCCAGCTTGCTGGACTTACAAACGACTTTTTCCATCTCTCCCCCCTCCCCTCCCCTCCCCTCATCTAACCAGAACTAAGCAGAAGGAAAGTTTAATAGGCATCGCGGGCCATACATTCCCAGTATGGCAGGCCTATTTAAAACATGATTGACTAAAACTCGGTTGCCGGGTTAGGGAATGCTGAAGCAAGAGACCGAGTCAGAGGAGGTACAGGCAACATTTGAACAATGGTTAGGGGTTCATCACAATGTCCAGCCCATTGGAGCCCTGACCGCAAATGCTGTCATACTTTTCCTGGGATGACTGGTGGAAGTCCTCCCCACAAAGTTTATGAACACTCCAAGTAATCAATCAACTTGCATTAAACTACTACAGTAAGATCTGAAAGTCATGCTAGGCCATCTGAGAAGCAAGCATAGCTAGGCCATCTGAGAAGCCCTTCCAGTATATCTTCTATATTCATAATAATTTCAAGATGGCTCCTAGGTGCCTGGTTACTCCTTAAAACTTGATGTTTTTCCTGGTTGTTAATCAGTTCCTTGAGATGTTCCAAACCAGATAACCCCTTGTCACTGGAAAAGGTAATTCATTCAAATTGAAACTGTTTATATAATAGGATTTTCCCTGTCAATTACGGCTTGGGACCCTCTTGATTCACACAATTTAATCCAGCCTCTTCAAAGCATTCTTTTAAGCTACAAGAAAGCTGTAAAACAGCAAACAATGTGCTTCAAGAGGGAGAAATCTCTCTGATGCCATCCACTGTTGTTCTCGAGAAGCTGGGGTAAACAGATAGTCTCTTCTGGTTGCCTGTTTAACCTTCAATGATTGTGCTAGGAACTTTGCCTGTCAACAAACCACCCTACTGCCTTGGAATGGTGAGATCCCAGCTCTTGCTCTTTTTCTCCCTCTTTTTCTCTCTATGCATAGCTTTCTGAACCTGAATTTTATTAGTTAAGCTTAAGCTAGGTTCCCCTAAATACTCAACTGAACCAGGGTAACGCAATTGTTTTTCTTTGTTTTCCCTCGCATGTCTATTACTACTAGTACCATCATAAATTTCATAAAGTTAGCAATCAATAACTTTTACAGTCAAACTGGTGGTAACCAGGTGTATTTTTCCTTCTCTACTTCCCCCTCCCCACTTGCTCTGCAACAACACTTTTTTTATCTAAGCCAAAGATCTCTGTAAAGGCCAAAAATACTGTGGGGCCTGCTCATCAAGAGGTTACCACTAGTAGCACAGTTAGGGCAAAAGATTGGGACGTGCCGAGCTTGAGACACATAAGGGGATCACAGCCTATATAGGCTGATTGACCCAATTTGGCTCAAACTGCCCTAATGAACTGAATGCTGGCCCATGAGGATGTCAGCTGGACACCCAGCCAGATTCAGAGGTATTCTGTTCACCTGTGTGCTTGTGTTTGACTGCATTTTATTGTTACCTTAATGAGCTGATTCCTGGCATATGAGGGTGTCAGCCTGTACATGCTGACCAACCTGGCCGGGTCAGGAGTGTCATGTGTGCATGTGATATTCAGTGGTTGGAGGAACCCAGCTCCATTGAACCCAAGTCCTGCAAGATAGCTCCATTGGGGGTGAGGACTTAGAGGGAAGAGATACAGCTCCATATAGAAACACAAGTAACAAAGGCAGCACATTGATCGAATTACAAAGACCCTATAAATGTACCCCTAATAAATGAGCACACCCCAAAGTGATGGGCAAATCTGGTAACAATTTGCACATTGAAAATGAGCCTACCCCTTTACCTATATTTAATCTTTGCAAACAAAGCAAATAAAATGTCAGCAGGTACAATTGTACTGAAAATTGTGCCCAACTTTTCTCCATCACAAAAATCTTCCACAGCAACTGCTTTCTTTTAAAAAAAATGAAAGCCTTTTGAATAGTTCTGTATTCACATATACATTTCACACAGCTTTTGCACTAGCTTTTGAACTATGCATGAACATAGTTAAAAAATTAGAGAGCTTTGCTGAAATCAGATTTTGTGCTCAATCCACAGGGGATGGGTCTATTACTGGCCCCAACTCTTCTGCTTAAGTTATATATGCTGTAGTTTACCAGTTTGCCAGGCTCAGCAAATATAATGATCACACAATTGAGGCCTCTCATCTAGAATGTGAAATGTAGTGAGTTTCCAAACTGTTGTAGAAAGAGGGACAGAAAGAGCATGGCCACTGTGTAAACATCAAGTTAAGGAGATGCATAAATAATGTCCTGAGTCTCTGCCATACCAAAAAGGTTACTCTAGGAATGAAGGACAAACTTAGCTCCTTCTAAAAATAGCACCTGTTTTACAAAAGCATTTCTAATACCCTCGAAGATCAATCACTTTTTGTCTGGGATCAAAGGGAACAATTCTGGGACGAGAGCTGTTACTGCTTTTAGTGCAAAGGCACATATCAACATGTAACATAATTACCGCTACTAGCTATTTGAGCCTCAAAGTGACAGCCCACGCTATAAGCCAACTCTCATAATTAACTGGGCTCCGTGTGAGGACACAATGACTATAAAAGAGGTGATGCAATGGAAAGTATTAATGATTTGTTTCTTGCATTTTACACAGGAAATACCAGTAATAGTATATGGGTCACTTAAGATGCCTGCCACTAAAATCACAAATGGTGCTTTATTTTGTCAAATTCCATTGGTTTCAATATTAAAATGCAGTTTAAGACAAATTAAACATGAACTAATTTGCATAGGAACAACCTGCTCCAGTGGCGACACGCAGGGGGTGTACATGCACCCCAATTGGCCGAACTTGCCACTTAGGCGATGGGCAGGAGGGGCAGGCAAGAGCTTCAGGGAGTGGCTGCAGCGATCGGCCAGTGCTTGCTCCCATAAGAGGCTGCAGCCACTCCCCCCGCCCTCCTGGGTCTGCAGGATCGCCTACAGTCGGTGGGACTGGTCGTGGGGAGGTGGAGAGGGGGGCATGTGCCCCCCTTAAGGTGGCACCAGTCACCCATGACCTGCTCTCCAAGTGCTTGGCACCTCATTAAGGCTGGTTACTAGGGTTGTGCAAAGCTTCGGTAGCTGATTCTATTCGGAGATCTGGCCCGATTCAGGGACAAATCTCTGAATTCGAATTGACCAAGTAAAAGCTCTGAATCTATTTCATAGTAGCTAGGGTCGGGGGGACCTGAACAGATCATCTAGCCTGCCCCCCTGCCACAGGCAGGAATGAATGCTGGGTTCACAAGACCCCAGACAGGTGATCATCTAACCTCTTTTTGAATTTACCCAAGGTAGGGGCAAGGACTTCACTAGGAAGTTGGTTCCAGATTCTGGCTACCCTAACTGTAAAACATTGCCTCCTGATCTCTAACCTAAACCTATTTGAAGCATCTGAACTGATTCAGAAAAGCTTTGGAAAAAGATTCAGCCACAGACTAAATAGGCAACTGACAGCTGCCTTCAGCTGTTGGGGTCCGGGAAGGGAAGGGGCATGGGGGAAGGAGGGACTGGGCTGGGACAAGCTGCCCATCTGGGGCAGGGGGTGCGTTACTTGAGGAGGAGGGCAGAGGTGTGTAGGATGCGGGCGCGGCAGCGCTGGGGGCAGGGGCTCTGCCCTGCTGTTGCTTGCCCAGCCAGGGCGGGGGGAGAGGGATGTGGGCATGGCTCACTCCAGGCAGAAGGGGGCAAGCAGCAGCAGGGCATAATCCGCATCCCACATCAGCTGGCAAATGGTGGCAGGGCAGAGCCCCTGCTGCATGATGATGCAGGTGCGGCAGGGCTGGGGGCGGGGGGTCTGGGCCGGCGCCCCC
>NW_005842971.1:82105-82496 GCF_000455745.1 Alligator sinensis | reverse complement strand
GATGGGGCTGGGCAGGAAAGCCATGAAGGCTTCAGGGCAGAGGCAGGCACAGCCAGAGGAGCCATGGGAGAAGCCCCCATGGCTGCCCTGCCCAACCCCATATCCCACCTGGCCCCAACCTCCCAGCACTTAAAAAGAGCCCTGCATTCACTGGGGAAATCAAGCCGGTTCAATTCCACAGATCCCTTTTTCGATTCGCCTGGGAGCTGGGGCAGCTCCATTCATCAGCTCAGCCACAGTGGCCCCAGCTCCCAGACAGCACACAGTGCCCTGCCAAGCCGCGCTGCACTCATGCCATGAGGCAGCTGCCACATGGGTGCCAGGTAGGGGTGGCATGATCCCACTTCCCCCACTGCCTGCACTTTGTGTGTGTGGGGGGGGGGGTTTGGCG
>NW_005842971.1:58164-81963 GCF_000455745.1 Alligator sinensis | reverse complement strand
TAGAACCAGCAGCAGCCCAACTGTGCCTGCCTCTCCCCGGGTGATCCAAATCACCGAACTTCTCTGGATTGGTGCCGAATCTTCCAAAGCTGATTCGGCCGAATCGATTCAGGACAGTAATCCAAATCTCTGAATTGAATCACTGTCCTCCCAATCAGCCAAATCTGAATCAAATACTTCCCTATTTGCACAGGCCTACTGGTTACCTTGTTACTAATAGTATTTGCCTAGAACGCAGCACTGAAATAGAGGAGACAGTTTCAGAATGCTACTATCACACATTACAGGGGATAGCGGAGATAGATTAGAAGCAACAACTGCTCACCTAAATTTGGATAAGTTCCTGATTACTGACCAAACACACTAATTTGTATCTTATAATGTATACATTATTATGCACACACTATTTCAGCTTTACAAATTTTCAATTGCCAAGATTATGCAGATTTGCATCCAGAGAAACTCATATTTATTTGACAGAAAACAGTCTCATTACTATTATGAGTATGGGAACCCCTTAATAAGTACAGATTCTTTCCAGCTAGAAAGATAAAAGAGATATTGATTAACTTACCTGTGTCAACAGTGCTGCATGCCAAATATTACTTTATTTGGTATAAGTGGGTAAAAAGTACCTTTAAAATATATTCTCCTCAAAATCAATTTTATTTTCATATAGATCTGAACTTGTTGAGTGATAAATGAGCACTATACTTACTCCAGGGTATATACCAGATTCTGAATTACCATTTCATTTATGAAGATCTCAAGATGCTTTGCTAATGGTAACTCTGCCTAACAATATCTCTGACAGGTACTGAAGTCGAAGAAGATTAATTAACCTCCAAAAATCACACAGAAAGTCTATGGCAAACCTAGGAAAGGAACTCTTATCTACTTCAGTAAAGTATTTCTATTTAAAGCACAGCATTATCCACTGCATGCAGAAAAACTCCAGGGAAACACTGACTTTAGCGTGCTACTCAGTTTTGCATGTAAGCACTTGACATATAAGTATCTGCTTAATGATTTCCTGAAGAGGGATGGTGTGAAATTGGGGCCGTAGCCAGAAGACATAAGACAGTCAGCAGCTAAATCAGACCACTGAGAATTAGAAGATGAAGTTTCAACTCCCAGCTTTCTTACTGAATTGCCATGCAACTTGAATACATATAAAATACCGTGTCTTTGTTTTGTATACCCGTAACATCGTTTCCTTACTTATGTAAAAACATTTTAATAAACAGCTGAGATGCACGAAGTATAAAGCATTCGTTACCTTTAATGTTTAGGTATTTTTCATATTATCTTGTCAAACATGTTTTGAATTTGCATAAAGACACTTCTGCTGTACTGTACTTAATTTGTTTCAAGGTATTACTTTTAAAATCAGTGAAGACAATTATTTAAAGCAATCTGCTTTATGAAGGTAGACTGAAATACTGCATTTAAAAGTAGTCTTATTGAATTTAAGTTGTGCATCTGTTAGTCTGTAAATCATACAGCCTGGCACAGTGTAACAGACCTTTGAAACATACTAAGAAACAGAAAACTATGATAATATAGTTTAAGCTTCATATAAAAAGCTGCAGTGAAAACAGATCATCATGATGCCATGTACTCCAAAACATGCAAGTTTTTATGCACTTCTTTTCCTTGAAGACAAGATGCAGCTAAAATAGCAACACTTTTTCTTGGGGTTTTTTCCATCCTTACATAATTTAGATTTGGGGCAAGTCTTTATTCTACTAATGATTTCAACCCCTTCCTCCAGCTGTTTGTTTCAAATAGCATGTCAGTTCATATTTTACACCATTTATACCTATTTTCCTTTCAGTCAACTTTGATTTGTTCAACATATACTGATATTTACACTTCAAAATACTTGGAGCATTTCTGGAGTCAAAACATTTAAAATGGATAATGTTGCATATAATCAGTGACTGGAAGCAAAGCTTTCATTTTTCTGTTGCTACAGAATAGAAAAACAGTGTTTTGACTATTAGTATATGCCTTGAAGAAAGATGTTTTACATATTTTAAACAGAAAACACTCACTGTTTACTTGACTCACAGGCTTTTATTTACATTGTCTACAGATAATTCTTTTCATGAAATGAACTAGTACATTTCATCTAAGCGAAATGAAACCATAATTTTCTTCAGCTGCCTGTTGCCTATCATTTGCTAAATTTAAAAACTTTCATCTGTTAAGTACAGCAACATTTTAATACAGAGCACGAGAATAAACCAAAAAGGTCACACGTAGCATCTACTAGATGTGATTTTTACAATTCAGTAGGTGGACTTTTAAGAAGTCAGAGGCACAGATACAAGAGTAACTTGTTCTTGTGCAATTTACACTACATTTAGCAAGGAAATTAGAAAAAAAAAAGCAATAAAGTTGCAGGGTGATTTTTTCCTGCAAAAGGATTATCAAAATATTTCTACGCCAAAAACATTTCGCTCCTCCATCAGTCCCCCAAAAGCCTGTTAAAACAAACAACCCCCCCAACAAAAGGAAAAACATGGACATTTTGCTCCGTTTGTCTTTGTGCAGTTCATTTTTACAAAAACAAATATCAAAGACTGAACATTTCAAATAATTCAACTATTCAAATAATTGCAGATATATTGCTGTTTTGGTAAGAACGTGTTATTCTCTCTCAATATACTTACCTTGGGATGGCACCGAAGATACTGTTAACACAAACCTTTCTTAACCAAACGGAGCTCAAGAGTGACCAGGTTTTAATGCAATATCGCTAGTAAAACAAAATTTGGAAAGCACTTTAAGCCATAAAGTGTGTACAAGTTTAGGGGGAGAAGAACAATGTCTTCTTAGAAGAACACACTTATATCTCATAATTGTATATGCAGTTTATTTACTATATGCAAAATTTAGACAGCTCAAAAATTAGCTCTTTTTGGCCCAGATTCATCTCTGATTTCTGGCTTAGAGGTATCATTCTATAATTGAAAGAAGTCTATTTCATAACCCCCTACCTTCAAAAGTAGCTTTTATCACTGTATGTCCATACAAGTCTGCCCCCTTTCTAAGAGGGGATGACAGCCTTCTCACACAGGAAAGTAGTGCACCTAATACCTATTACAATAAGATAAGGCATTAGCTAAGAGAAAGGAGCAGAGCTAAATATTTCCAGATTTTCTGACAGCTTTGAGACTTCAGCTGTGGAGAAAAGAGTGCATAAAAAACCTTCAAGTGGGGGGAAAGAAACCTTATTCACCCGCTGTAATATCTGGCATAAGGCTGCATGTAAAGAAGCATCAAAATCCTCAGCCCTACATAGAGGTGAAAAAAAATGGCACCAATCATTAACTAAACACCAAAAGAAAACCACAGCTAAGAACTCTCCTCCTACTTGCTTGGGAGGGTACTTCTAACTCTACAGCTGCACTAACTTTCCATGGTCCCAAGAGGGGTGCATCAATCAATTAGGAGCATATTGCCATGTATAATATGTTCAAATAAATAAATTATCTTCCACATTCTGAAATGCTCCTTCCCACTTGTGGCAGGTAGGATTGTTTTTGGGAGAATAAACCCACACAACAAAGTAACCTGCCTCCATTACAGTTCAGGAAGCTATAAGAAATTTAACTGGACCCCCAAACACTAGAAGAAAAAAAGTCAGATAGATATTCTTAAAATAAACAAAGTAGCCCCCCCTAAACACTGCTGAATAATACCGATACATAATATCTGAAATGATAACTGGAATAATGAAACTGCATATTCACTTTGGGGGTTTATGGCTTAAAACGCTCTCCCTCTTTTGTACTGGTTTCATGAATGAACAAAGCTGCAGTTTCCCAGAAAGCAAGGACAGACATGCACCTCTACTAGCAGATTTAGCACTTCTGACCAAATAAGACACCAACTTCTTAAAAATATGCCTCATGCACTGGACTGGAATTTTGTTTTAAATGTGAACTTTAATATGCTATTTCTTTTTAGAACTTGTACGGGAACCAGAGTGGGAAGATCCAGATGATGACCTGCGGCGTCTGAAAGATACAAATGGAGAAAGCATGCAAACAAGTAAGTTTGAATTAATTTCATCATTCAGACCCACTATACTTTATTCTACAATAGTTGGAAGACAAATTTGATAGGGGCAGCATGAAAAACTGAACAAATAACCTGACACCTTTCTAGGTTCATTGAAGTTTAATACTAAAAATGTAGCAAATTTAATGCAGAAAATATAATTCAATCCCTTAATGCAACAGTATTCACTTATAAAGTGAGCAATCAATGTATTACCCATTAAGACTTTCAAATATTGAAATACTTTCAAATACCCAGTCCTTTTCTACAGGATATGCTCCTAACAGGAGGAAATTTTACCAGGAAAGATGGAAACAAAAGTTAAGGAAAAAAAAAAAGGAACATGGTAGAATGGGGAAAAAATAGGAAATCTATTTTGAAATTATGAAAAACCAACAGGTAAAATTCAACCCTTTCCCACTTCATCTCAATTCTTCAGAAATTGCATCACATTTAAATACACCCATTCTTATTCTACATAAACCCAAACCTTTCGGGTGACCGTGATCTCGATCGTCTTTTTTTGCGATCACCAGACGACGAAGATCTAGAACGACTTCGCTTCCTGCCTCTCTCAGGAGAAGACGATGAACGAGAGCTTGAGTAAGATCTTTTTCTTGGGGTTGAAGACCCCCTGTAGGACCTGGAGCTGGATCTTTATTGATTAAGAAATAAATCAGATTTAATTCTTGTATAATATACAGAGAAAAACAAACAAAACAACAAAAAAACCCAAAGAGTCTATAACAGAGATCAAATCCATGTAGTACGTGCTATAGCAGCTAACAAATATGGGTCTATTTTGATACTTACTCCTCCTTAACTAATAATGAATAAGACCTTTTAATCTCAATGGAACTGGTCTGTAGTTTTATTAGTTGTGCTTTTCAAAATATGGGGCTGTAGACTAGTGGTTTGGGAGTCTTATTTCAGTTATTCAGAATTAAGATTTGTTAAATAAAAGATACAATGGGAGACCAACTATAAGAGGACCTTACTCTTGCTAAATACTTCAGTTTACAGAATGAAAGAGATTAGGAAAAAAACAAATCAAGTGCAAGCAATTTAGAAACCTGTTTCACTTTACCATTTTATATATTATAGTATGAATCAAGGCTATTCCAAAAATAAAGAGACTAAAATTGCAAGAGTTTGAAGACCTGAAAAATACTTGTGTCTACCCAGCAAAATTTGCCTGCTTGATTTTAACTGAGCAGAAATGTTGATAAAATGGCATGCATGACACTGCTATCCAGGTATTGACAAAAACAAAAAAGTTCCTCCCCACAGACACACACACAACACACACACTTGTGGATTTAAAAAAAGGTTGTCAGACATGGTGATAAAAAGGTAATTTAGAACTTCCTGGCTGCAAGCCTAATGTTAAATCCACCACACCAACAGGACTTAGTGCATACTTTTCTGCAGAAATGTTTTCAGTGTATATAGAAGTGTTTCCCACATTTCAAGCAGTTGAATGTACCAGGAAATATTAATTCCAGTTTTTAAACAACTGCTACAACCTAAACATTACACTACTTCTCAAGTGAACATGTCATCAAATACTGTCAAACATTTAGTTTTCTCTGTTTCTACTTCACTTTATATTACCTGTTCGAATGATGCTATGCTGAAATTCAGAGCTCAACATTTGGGCAAATGCAGTCAATACAGATGGTAGTACAGAACTACCAAGCAGACAAACCAGAACTGAAAGGCCATTTCGCAGAGGCTTTATGCACACTTCCACCATTTTCCATTCAAGAGAAAAGAGAGTTCCTGGTGATACTCCATGCTACAGGAGGATTGCGTTAGCAAAAGTTTGTGCCATGCAATGATTGCATGCTAGGCTGCCCACCCCGATCCAAATTTCCCTTTCTGCAATCAAACCCAACTTCTTTCAGAGCACATGGATACTCCACTTGTATGGAAAAGGGATGAATTTGCCACCTACTGCAAAATAATTCTGCCTACAAGGAAGCCTCAGTGAAGAAGGATCACAAAGAATACCAACTGATGCTGCCTCCTATGCATGGTTCAGTACTTGCCATATTTTAAAGAAAGGCTAACTCAGATTTCAGTGTGCCTATATGGACAATACTGGGCCAAATCTGCTTGCCTGAAGCACATGAATTGCTTCAGTGACTTCAGTGAGGCAATTCACCTAAGAAGTTGAGCAGTAATTTCATATATCCTTCATGTTTGCAAATGCAAATTCAACAGTTTTGTCTAACAGGAGTTTAGCGATATTACCATGAAACCCTAAAATAAAAAGAGTGTGTATTACTCTTTTTTTGCATTTAGTAGCCAAAGAGGAAACAGTAAATAAAAGTACAAGAATTATTTTAAGCATAAACAGTCAGATTTAACTTGCTTTGAAGTATTGCAGAACTGAGTTATCAACTTGCATATCTTTAGACCAGAGGAATCCTCACAGAGGGGCAAACTTGCATATTGAAGAATAATTGTTTATTTAATAGTGGTTACTTCTTGGACTTCTGACACTGGCAATATCCGACTTCCAGGGTGAAACCGAGTTAAATGCTCTTCCAGTGTCAAAGTAATTTTCTAATGAAATAAACAAGCAGTTTCTTCTGTTGCCTTTTAATTTCTCTCTGCAAAGCAGAGAGAATGCTACCTCATTCACCTTGATTTCGACCCACGAGATCTAGAATGTTCTCTGGAACTGGAACGAGATCTTGATCTGGAACTGGAAGAGCTTCTTGAATGGGACCTGAAACAACATGGAAGATTTTTTTCCAGTACTTGAACACGCTTATAAAGCACGAAGACTGTTGTAAAATGACATTTAGAATAAAACTAGTTCTTAATGCCAGTTCATTTTTGAAGTTACATTAACTTTATTTCATTATTTATGGAGAGCCAGCACTCTCTCTTACCTTATATTACAGCATATGGGCCAAGATGCATGAAAGAAGTTCTAGGTCCTTTGGTTTTTGCTAATGCGTTATCTGGCTATCTTTTCAAACTTATTTTTAAATGCTGACTAATTTTAAAATCTATTTAAATACTAGGTCTAGTCAGAATTTCATGGTATTATAAAGTGGTGTAAGTTAAGGCTTTTATGCAAGTTAAAGCTTTTATCAGGTTTTCTATCAGAGTACTAAAAGTTTCTTAGAACTATTAAATTGTGAAGTAGAACTTATTTGGTAAAAATCAATAAAACAACTGCACAACCATTATTTCATGAATTCAACTCCAAACCGTCATTTGAGCCTCACTGGGACACTGCAAGCTTGAAGTGTTGAAGTATATTAAACTAAGAGTTATAGGGCACCTCTACAGGTGACAGACCTCTGCTCCAACAATTGCTAATTCGCATACATCAGAGCAGATTCGATTAACAGAGCAGACTTTTTTAATGCTCATTAGTACACTCCAGCAGCTTCCGCGTCACGTGTATTCAGGGTCCCTGTGTCTCAACATGGTGGCGGGGTGCTTTGCATTGAACAAACTTTAACTAAAGTGCTCCCGCTGCCATTTTGAAGTGTGGGATGCTGAATATATGCGATGCTGTGGGTGCTTTAATTACAGCAAATCTCGGAGCAGCTCTAATTAAAGCACAGCCCGCACCGCCACCCCACCCCAGAACACGTGTATAGGAGCCCCTAGAGCCTGATATATTTTTCTCTAGGTAGATTTAAAGGATTTATTTTCAAGTGTATTTGTGTGATAGAATTATTTTGCTAAAATATTGAAATCAGATATTACCTATAACCTAAATAGGTACAATATTTTCCAAACTGGTGTCTCTTTAAAATGCAAAACACAAGAGGCACATAACAATGATATCATGCTTGAAATAATGATTTTGAACAGAAGGCATGATGATTTTTTCAAACACCATTTGAAAAATTCATTCTGCACCTCTCAATGTTACTTTTACCTACATCCTCTTCATCATGCTACACACAAACAGGAGTCTACAATTTTATTTCTGGCCAGAAAAATATGTACATTAAAAAAAGAATCCTTTGAAGAGCACTAAAATTCCTTCCAGACACACAGTGTATTTTCATTTTTATGAAATATAAATCTAAGGTGGTGCATATGGAGTGAAGTATCTAACAAGGCTACAACCAAAGAGACTCCAGAAAATTCCAGATAAATTAAGCTTTCCCTCAGTGTTGAGGTTTGCAAATTAGCAAATGAGTTCATATTTTCATTTGATTTGAAGTTCAGGTTTTTTTTAGCATGCTAGACAAGATTTGTATTCTAGTATTGCCCACATATGCAGCGTGCTGTTCAAACATAGGACAACACAGGCCTTTTGTCTGAGCTCACAATATCTTGCTTTACCTTCGAGAAAACAGATAATCAAAAAGCTATATATTTTTGAAAAAAACTGCCAAGAGTCGATTATTTTAGTTATCTTTATTTGCTTAGCTCCTTGTAGGCATTATGGCAGATGTGAATAAAAGGTATTTGAAGGAAAGGAAAGGTCTACAGCATGAAAGGAGGTCTGAAAATGATTGGGAAAGAAGCAGACAAAACAGGAGACAGCTGTTAGCATAGCTAGTAAATATGAATTGGCCAAAAAACATAAGGCAGCAAGCAGAGCAGTTAAGGTAGACAAGGAATATTGCAAAGTGCCATGAAGAGAGGAGAAACTTGAACTTTATGCAGTAGAACGGGGAAATTCAAAACATAAATTATGACTTGCATATAAATAAGCAGCAGAATGACTAAGCTTAAAGTGATGTCTTATGTCTGAATTAATCTTGCTTTGTTACTTCCAAGGCACTTAAAATAGCTTAGCTCAGAGTAACTAAACAGTTCAATGATGTGCCCAGAGCTGGCATATTTATTTACAACATGACATATCCATATTCTTTATATGTGATAAGAGCTTTTATCTGTCCTCCTCAAAACCCATACATGCCCACATTCAAATCTCAGCCAAGATCATCACCTGGACCTGCTGCTCTGACATCACTGTCCTCTTATTCCCTCCCTCAACTTCCATTTCTCACCAAATTAAGTTCAAGTTTCTTGTCTTTATGTTAAAGGCATTTTCCAACCTTGCCCTTTCATGTTTTGAATGCTTTACCTTCAGCTTTGCTGTTTAACAGCCCGTTTACTGCAATTGTGAATCTCAGTACCCTGATAAAGCATGCATTTCCTATACTCACCAATAAGCCAACAGGCCTTCAATTACCTGAGCAAACACATCAGGTTTCATATTTCATAAACTCTGGTGACTTAGCTGTCTCATAAAAATTAATTCACTAAAATAAAGTGACAAACTAAAGGAAGTTCCCAGATTTAGAACTGGTAAATAGAAGGCCGCTAGGACATGCTATCTACCTGTGTAAACTGAACATGTAAAACAGTTATACTATTTTACTGAAATTGTAAGTCAATCAAGAATAAAAGATGTAAAAATAAAGAAGTTAGATACTGACATTTTGCCTGGCGTTACCCTTGACCTGTACCCGTTTACCTGGACCTAGACCTTGAGCTTGAATGGGAGGATGAGCGTGATGAAGATCGTGAATGGGAAGATCGAGACTTAGAACGACTGCGCCTGTCGGATTTCTTTTTTTTATTAGCGTCTTCCTCCTCACTGGCATCAAGGTTGTATTTTGAGAGATCAGCATCATCTTCGTCTTCATCCTACAAAATACAGAACCTTAATTTTGTCTGAAGATTTAAATAGGAAGAAAATGTACAGAAAATAGTTTTTGTATTTCAACCGTTGTCTTCATTTGAAAGCACGATGTTCACTAGCTTTTATTCTATAGCAGTAACCACTACATAAGCTAGTTCTTAAAAAACTCTTGTTAGATAGCCAAATAAGCACTGACTGCGCACTGCTGAAAAGCAAACTGCTACTGAACACGTGGCCTTACGAAAGATCCTCAAAAACCTTCCTTATTAGTATATAACATAGCCAACCATAATGGTAGCATTTGTTACTGAGGTCCAGTAATTGTCTTAAAAGTTTTAAAAACAGAAACAAGACTTTATATTTGGTAAATGCCTAGTAGCAGTCCCAGATTGGGCTGAAGGCTACCACACTGCAGAACTAGGGTCTAAATGTGCCAAAGACCTCCTCTTATTCTAAGACTCACCTTGTGAGGTGTCAAATTCACTCTGCCCCTTGGCCAGATCTTTACTGTGGGGCTTCTTGCAGTCTACATATGTACGTGGTATAGGGGTCAGTGCAGCCTTCACTTGGCCATAAAAAAGACATGTTACCAACCAGGTTCTATTCCCCCATTTTTGTGGCATGCCCTGCCCTGCCCTGTTCTAGGCCACATTACATAGCTCTGGAAGCTTTAAAATGACACCCTTATTCTAAGATGGGGCAGAGGCAGGCAAAGTCTGGCCCATGGGCCATACTGGGCCTGTGGCAGACTCCATTTCCCAGAAACCCCTGCCTGTGCCGCTGCAGCTGGTTTTCATGGGGACCTGAGGAGCAGCTGGGTAGTGACAGTACAGAGCCAGGGATTCCATGGAGACTGGCCCTAGCAGCACTGGCAAGGTGCATGGCTGGTAGGGGAGCTGCTCTGGGGCTGGGATCCTGCGGCAGTAACAGCATGATCTGGAGCCAGGGCAAAGTTGCAATCCACTTCCACTGCCCTGCTGCTCCTGGGGTATCCACAGAAACTGGCTTCAGTGACATGGGCGGGGCTGCTGGGAAACAGTGGATCCAGCCAGCAGCCAGACTCCACGTTGCCCACCCCCATTCTAAGACATTCCACTGGCTTGGATGATCACTGTATAATACTAACTCCATGCGTATGTCCTTGCAGGATAATGGCCTGAAGGAACAACTATTATGGATTAAAAGGAAAATAATTGCAGTTTAGAACCATTTTTTGCAACTTTTTAGCAAAAATAAAGCTAGCATCATTTAACAATAATCTCATGCATGTAGTACCACTTCATGTTTGCTTTTTTTTTTTTTTAAACTTCTGAAAACATATGAAACAGTACACTAAGAGATAGGGGCCTACCAAATTAGAGGTGGCAGCCAGCCGATTTCATGGGCAAATCTCAGGGCTGGCCACCATTTCTGTGGGCTGAGCACGGCAGGGTCACCCCACACCTTTGATTGGCAGAGGGGCTCTGGCAGTCCCAACCCTCCCTGCAGATTGCCACATGGCCTGAAACTGCAGCTGAATTATCCTGCTTAAGCATGGGGAAGCCATCAATCCACACACTGTGTGTGGATTAACTGGTTTCCCAGGCTTAATCAGGTTAATTAGGTCACAATTTCAGGCTATCCTCAAGCAGTGGGCTCCACGATTTTGGCAGGCTTACGTAAATAAAAAAAAACCCAAACAAACCCAGAAAACAAAATAACTTACCAGCAAACAGAGAAAAGGGCAGGAAACCCTGAAGTCTTGGAACATGATGGGGTAGGGGGTCAGGGCTGCTCACAGCAGGAGTTGCGGAGGCTGCAGGCAATACTGTGGTTCTGAGCCACCTGTGGCAGGCAGCTGGGTGGCTGCACCCTGCCCAGAGCCCTGGACCAGCTGCATGTGCACAAGCTAGGACAGAGCTCCACGGACTACAGTGCAGCCCCCTGACTGCCTGCCACAGCTGATCTGGGATCACAGTGCAGCTGCCTGCAGCCTTCATGTCTCCTGCTGTGAGCAGCACCCCACCGCCCGACCCGTTCTATGCTCCAAGACTGCAAGGCTTCCTGCCCTTTTCTCAGCTTGCCAGCAAGATTTTTTTTTGGTTCTGTTTTTTGTGGTGAGGTCACCAAAATCACGGAGCCTGCCATTTTTCACAGAGCCCATCTGATTTTGTGTTTCCTGAAAAAAATGTGGAACTGTGATTTGGTAGGTCCCTACTAAAAGATAACTGAAGAACATTTTAGTGTACATTTTTTACATATTGTACTGGATTACAGAGATTAAAACAACTATTTTGCCACCTCAGAAAAACTCAATATTTTTTTTTTAAACTACAAAGGAATTATAGTTTAAGTGATAAGATTCCAACAGTAGCTATTCAAAGCAAAGCAGCAGATGTCAGGCTGACTTGTCTTCAATTAATCTTTTTTTAACCCCAAACTCTATCAAGATGCACAAGTGTTTGGAGTGAATAATTTAGCAATTGCTTATATAATGTGCAACAATACTGAGATAAGAACAGCAAAGAATAAGGCCTTCTACTTATAAACTACATTACAGTAACTACTCAAGGCATGTTGGTAGCAAAAGGAATTTTACCTCGTCTAATTTGTATTTGGAAAGATCCTCATCCTCATCTTCATCCTCTTCTGCTTCAGATTCTTTATCTTCTACTTCCTTCAGGATAGATGCAGGACCAACTGGTTTCCCTCGGTATTTTTTCTTTTTGCGACCAAACTGATCACAAAGAAAATTTATTTAATAAGAATGTGGTTTTCCAATACTTAGTTTCAACCATCCTAACAAAAGTAACACTTGTAATAATAAGTATCCTCCTAAAAGCTGATAGTTCATAAGACATATACACTATATTTAAGATTTTCCCAATCTTAACTTCAAATACAATCAAAATACACTGATGAAGGCAACTGGTACCATGAAACATTAGTTGAATGCACTGAATAAATACTCAAATAATCTATCTCGGATGCAAATTGAAAAATTACATGCATATCTACAGATAGTCTTACAAAGTCACCAAAAATCTGGATGTGAGAAAGCCACATTTACAGATGAGCTTTGTAACTAGCTTCACTTGATTTGCGAAGCAATGCTGAATATGTCTGTTTAAGGTGTGTAGGAAATCTGAAACTTATTGTGAAAGCAGTTAAATAATTATTTTTGGAGTTAACTTCTATCAGGGTAGAAAACAAAACAACTGCTCACTCTATCAACTTGATATTAATTCTAGGGCACAAATCAGTCAACAGGATGTGCAGCTTAGAAGACATGTACAACAAGCTTCTCTGTAACCAGAACCAGGGATGCCAAGTTAGTTTTACAAGCAGATTTCCCAGGCACATGCAAATGTCATTATCTACATTCCTCTATTATATATAACCTTACCTCAGGGTGGCCAACTTATAGTATGTGTGCCATAAGTAGCATGGGCAGCCTCTGCATAGCACATGGCAGACTGGGGAGGGGTCGGGCAACACAGAGGCAGATAGGGCAGGGAGCAGAAAACAGTAGCAAATCAGGCAGGGAACACAGGGCCGGAGCAGAAAGCAGAGCAGCGGACTAGGCAGGGAACAGAAAGCCAAGTAGCCAATCAGGCAGCGAAAGGGGATTGGAGTGGCACTCAGAGAGAGTGTGGGCTAACTTGTAGCATGCAGGCCAAAAGGTTGGCCCCACTGTCTTACCTCATCATATTCCCCATCCGATTCTTCACGTTCTATGTACTCAACATTCTCTCGTTCATTAAAACCTCCTCCATATCCTGCAAAAAGGTAGTAAGATAAATTACAAAATAATGTCTTAGACTGTGTTGACTGAAAGTCTTTAGTAAATATTTATGCTTATGCTAAATATATTTAAGTCAACAGTAAAAGTTTCTTACTACACAAATCATAAAGAAACCTATATAAGGAACATAATGCAATTTCATTATTTCCATTCAAACTGTTTTCACTGCCCTGTGTCAAAAACAGTTCCTTACATATCAAATTGCAAAAACGAAATAACTGTTGAAAGAGACAGCCCACTGCTGTTGTTTTGATGATTATAGCCCTACAGCCACCAATTACACAAAAGGGCTATGATGAAGCTACAAATGTATAACAAATCCCCATAGTGCAGAGTAACACCATGCTGAGCGCTGACTTCACAACTAGGCCATGCATCTCTGTTTCTCCTGGCTTAAGGCAGAAAGGAAATCTGCCCCACTATAACAATACTTCTGCCATCATAAACTCTAATCCAGCAGGGGAATTTAATATTTTGTAGTAGCCACTTTAAGATGCAGTGGTGTTAAAAACAACCCCGAGGAAGCTTGCACGCGACAGCTGCTGCTGCTCCACGTCTGGCCACTCGTCGCCCCCACCCCCGCTCGGCAGCACGCTGCTCTGTGTCCGGTCACCGGGGCTACAATGATGCAAAATGATTGAAAATCCCTGCCCTAACCTAATTTTGCTAAGCAAAGCTTGGCATAGGGCATAATCTAGCCCTAAAATATTACATTAGATGCATTATGCATTGCTTAACTCTACACCTATACAGTACATTTAAATGGAAGCAAATGGGAAGGGAAGGCCACTGTCTTTTTAAGACTGGGCATTAGTTGAAATAATTGTGCTTAAGCAAAAATGTCATTGATTTGACCAGGTTGCCTGGTAAAAATTCCATGTCCGAATTTTTTTTTTTTAAAAAGCAAAGCCTTATGTCAATTCATAAAATAGAGTTGGAAGGGACCTCAAGTTTATTTATTCCAGCTTCTTGCACAGAAGTAGGAGACACTATCCCTAACCATCCAAGACAGATATCCATCAACCTTTTTTCTAAAAATCTCCACTGCAGGAGATTTTACAACTTTCCCAAGAAACATGTTCTACTATTCTTCGAGTTAGGAAGTTCTCTCAAGATTTTATCTAAACCTGCTTTGCCGTCATTTAAACGTTGTTTATACCTTGGTTTCATCCTTTTCATGGCAAGGAAGAAGTTGTTCTCTGTGTTTTTTATGGCAACCTTAGGAATATTTGAAAACTGTTATATTGTTCTGCCATAATTTGATATGTTTACTTGGGATAAAAAGAGTTTTAACTCTACTTCTCATATTTTGCATTGTAACCCCTTCATCATCTTTTCTGCTCACCTCAGAGTGACCTACCATATTCCTTTATTACTGGCAATATAAAATCACAGGGTTGCAAGAGGACTGCCTTAAGAGATCCCCTGATGAAGGCAGGGTTTTCTCTGCCTATACCACTGCAGCCCAGTGTCAGTCTTACCAACACTTACAAATAGCCAGTTACAGATTCTGTTCTCATTATGTTGCACGGACAATATTGCCTAACTTTTGTCGGTAAGTCTCAAAACACTCTGCAAAGGGGACAAACTGCCACTAAATTGTATCTACCCAAATTTAGCTTCCCTATAAAAAAATAAGTCTCTTCCTTCCATATTATTAGTGCCACTTGCAAAAAAAACCCCTCCCGGAATCTTATCACGGGTATTTTGATGTACCAAATGTCACTAGTGCAGCCAAATACTGGCCACAAAGAGAACAATGATTCAAGAGAAGAATTAACATAAGCAGGCAAATTTTAAACAAAGATACTCTTTATGTAAATAAGCTAAGTAAAAGTAAACGGACTGAACTTTTTGTCCTACAACTGAATGATAAGCAATTAAAATGGGTTCTAAATGATCTTTTTCCACAACTAAGGAGCCTTTGGACTACAAATCCCTCAGAAATTTTGCACATTGCTTGTTGTTCTCATTGTTTTCTGATGCACTCAGAAAGAGTGCTCTGAACTGCTCATTTTAATTTTCAACTTAAATTTCTGCTACAATTTATTGTGGCTTATAAAGAATGTATGAAGTTACATGCATTTTCAATGCTTACTAGGAAAAAAATGTGAATCCAATTTAGTTTGCAGAACTATAAGTTTTGAAAGAAACTGAAGAGGATAAATTGTACTTTTTCTTCTAAGGAATAAATTCACCATTCTATCCTCTTCTCAATACCCTAAACTTCCTAAATAACAGTGCATATATTTTATTCACTAAGTTACCTAGTCAGGTGCACTATACCACACATGGGTGTCTGGTGCCTTTTGAGTTGGGGGGCGGGGGTCCCCCAGCGGCCAATGTTGCTTATCATAAAAGCAGCCACACCACTTCCAGAACTCCTGCGGCCACTTCTGGAAGCGGCATGGCCAATTTTGCTGGCCGATGCTTGCAGGGGAGGCACTGGTGTTCCCACCTGCCCCCCTGCTAAACAGGGAACGAGGCCAGACAGGGGATGCATGTTCACCCCCGTGCACCCTCTAAGTGTCACCCCTGGTACCACAATTACAACATAGTCAGAGAATCCCTTTAGACCATGGCTGTGACCCTCATGCCATTAAAACAGGTTCCATTGCGTAATGCAGTTATGAGTTTAAATGTATTAGAATGTGACCAAAGCTTTAGTCTGTTCACGAATGTTCTAGTCCAGTCCACACATCACACTAGAAATCTGTTGTAACCTATTCCTGATTGTTATAATTCTAGATAGGATGGACCCTATAGTTCACTGCTGTTCAACCTTTCTGGACTCAAGGCACCTCAGAAAATGCCAGTGCTTAGCTTTCACTTGTGCTTTGCTTACAGAAAAAGAATAGATCTATTCTTCTGTTGAACAAATTCTTTATAAAAGCTCATTCAAGTATTTTAAAACGCAAATAACTCTTACCTGTCCGTTCCTCCAACTTTGCATACTTCGGGGTATTACACATATTACATTCTGATCTTCTGGCCCAATTCACATTACCACAACTTCAGAGAGGAAAAAAAAAGAGAACGTAAGTATAGAATACCATATTCCTATTACAAATTTAAGGGGTTGAAAACTAAGCAACACTGCAGGATAAAAAAATAAAACAAGCAAACATGAAACCTAAAAGTGAATTAAAATAAGTTTCCCATGTTTTTAGTTCACTACATTAAATGGAGCTCCATATAAGTAATGTTTAATGTTGCAGCACTTCAGCACATAAAGAAGTCTTTGGGAATTCTGCCAGCATGCGGACACAGTAGTGAATCCAAAGTGCCCCAAGGGAGGCATGGGTATAAAATGCACAAAAGTCTAAAAAGCAAGTAATTTAATAGTAGTAACATTGGTCTCATATGATTAAGTAATGTCATTTTACCTGTAACAACCTCCAGGATCCCTTATATATAAAGAAAGAGTGCTTAGATAACAAAATGGCCATCGAGGTCAAAGAGTAAACAAAGGCACAAAAAGCAGCACAACATGGAGAAGGAGAAATAGAAGAGTATGAGTGATATCTGATAGGCACAAAGGGGCAAATGTAACTTGCAAAGCTCACATTTACTTAAAACAAACTAAAATTCAACATTTTCTAGAGATGGAAAAAATGTCTACTAGTTACATGAATAAACTGAAGAAAAAACAAATGCCCACATAACAGCCATCCCTTGAGGACAGAATGAGTGCAGAACTCAATTTGTTTCAAATGCTCTCTGGATATAGCCTTTTGTATAAGGGAGGAGTAAAAAAATCCCTTTAAAGACAGGGCAATGTAGCATTTAATATTTTTTCAAAGAAAATGGAGTAAAATTTGATAGTTACTGAATTTTCCTTTCTACTACTTTGCAAGTGGCATGTACAGAACTGAAGAGGAAGACTAATGGTCACAGAGCAAATCCACAGCTTTCAAGTTTTGGAAAACACTCTACAGTCACTACATTTCTAATATCTGGAGTAAAGTAAGAGAGCTCAAAAACATTTGTGCCAGTGATTCTGACCTATGCTTGAACACATACACACAAAAATATCAGTTTGTGCTGTTCTAGTCCTCTCTCACCAGCAAATAAACCTATCTGCCTCAAGGTGCAGGAGATTGAAGACAAAAAGCTAGCAAAATGAAAGCTTTAAAAGGTTAAAAAAAAACAAAAGGCAACTGGAGACTGTCCCATTTTCTTGAGTACACACCACACAACTCTTATCAGCCCTACTTGGAGCCCAAATTCTTAGATTAGAAACATTTTGCATATGCAATTATTCCAAGTCTACCAAATACTTGGACTGGTCTACATTTCAATTTTATGACATACGCAAGTTCCTGTAATTGCATACAGCATGTTTTTGTTTACTTATTGTAATTAACTTTCACTGGGTTAATACTTCTTTGGGTTACATACAGCAAATGGGTGGACTCAGGAAACCTAGGCTCAGGAAATGGGCGGATGAGAACCTGATGGTGTTAACACCGAAAATTGCAAGGTTCTCTGCCTTAGGAGGAAAAACCTGCAGCATCCTTATAGGCTCG
Source organism: Alligator sinensis (assembly GCF_000455745.1). Taxonomy (NCBI): domain Eukaryota; kingdom Metazoa; phylum Chordata; order Crocodylia; family Alligatoridae; genus Alligator; species Alligator sinensis. The sequence continues at coordinate 63,944 of NW_005842971.1, read as the reverse complement.
GCATTGCTACGCTGGTTAGCACTACAGACTAAAGGGACTTTGGGGTCATGATTGACCACAAGATGAACATGAGCCTGCAATGTGATGCTGCAGCTAGTAAAGCAAGCAAAACGCTGGCTTGCATCCATGGGTGCTTCTCAAGCAAATCCCAGGACATCATTCTCCCGTTGTACTCGACCTTGGTGAAACCGCAGCTGGAGTACTGCGTCTAGTTTTGGGCTCCACAATTCAAAAAGGATGTGGAGAAGCTTGAGAGAGTCCAGAGAAGAGCCATGCGCATGATCAGAGGTCAGGAAAACAGACCTTATGATAAGAGGCTGAGAGCCATGGGACTCTTCAGCCTGGAAAAGCACAGGTCCAGGGGTGATCTGGTGGCCACCTATAACTTTATTGGGGTGCTCACCAGGATCTGGGGGAACATCTATTCACCAGAGCACCCCAAGGGATGATGAAGTTGAACAGTCACAAACTCCTCCATGACCATTTCAGGATGGACATAAGGAAGAACTTCTTTACTGTCCGAGCCCCCAAGGTTTGGAACAGACTGCCGCCGGAGGTGGTTCAAGCACCTACTTTGAATGCCTTTAAGAGACATTTGGATGTTTATCTTGCTGGGATCCTATGATCCCTGCTGACTTCCTGCCCCTCGGGCAGGGGGCTGGACTCAATCTTCCAAGGTCCCTCCCAGTCCTAATATCTATGAATCTATGAAATGTGAATCAAAAGTAGTAACCAGGTTTCACAGGCTGTAAAAATCATCTGCACTGTAAAAACTGAAGAATCAAAATTAAGTGTGGTCCAACAGACCTTTGTAAAAACACTTTCAGAAAAAATTAAATTGTTGAAATTTTAAACATGAATATTTTGGGGGAGAAATAGCTCTGAATTTATCTGTATTCAACACTTATTTTTCCACACCTTCCAAATATTTAATAATGCTTCAGAAAACTATAATAAAGTATGTTTTATTCTTATCTCTTAGTCAGAAAAAAATCCATTCACATATGGCAGGCTTTAGCAGTGAACTAAGTGTCCTACAGTTAAATGGACAGTTTAAGGCAGGCTGGCAAGAAAAACTTTGAATCTTATGCTTAACTACAAACTCATGCTGTCTTTAGAAAGAGGTATTTATTAAATATTGGTTTATCCGCAGACAAATTTAAAATGAATGCTAATCTAATGATAAACCATACAAAACACTTAAAAAATCACTTATAATTGAGGGCTCCAATTTCTCTTTCCTAATCAGTAAAGACCACAGCTATTTGATTCCATCAGCACCATAATGCAAGATACTATTATCTTTAATCCAGTTAATCATATGCACACTACAGATTATTTTACTATTTCAAATTGGGCTTACGTTTTACACTGCCAGTCATTTGCACTGAAAAGGCCACGGCTTTTCTCAGCAAGTGTCTTCCCTATTTCAGTCCCACCAGCTTTCATCATCTTGGCTTCAGTTGTTTTTTCTGAAAGTAGATTTAAAAACAGTTTTCAATAAATCATTTTCTTATAGATGTAGTATTTCATTCATGTTAGGGGGAAGAGGAGGAGTCTATTCAGGAAAGATAGTCACCTCGACCACATCTGTTACAGCTTGTTCTTCTAGCAAAGTTAACATTTCCACACCTGAAACAAAGGAAATATATTTTCATGAAACACATCTCAACACACCTGGTTCGTTTTTTTTTTTAAACAGAGGGAACAGAGGAAAAGGATGGAAGTAAATGTTTTCCAAACATTGATTATTAAGAATATAGTATTATAGAGTTTTCTTTTTCTTGCAACCTGAGTGTGCTGTGCCTGGCTACCTCTGATCAAAGAATGTCAGCTTGTCTGACTTTATCCCAATTACATAGGTGGTCCAATAAAAGATACCACTTTAAGAGATCCTTGCCTTCTACAATCTGAATAATTTCATTCTGTACTAGCATGCGAGTTTCCCTAACTTGATAGATTTTAATGTTAATAAACTTAATTCTTGTAGTTAAAGTAGAATTACTGCACAAACTATCTGAGAACACTTTTATCTTGGCAAGCTATCTTTAAGAGGCTGAATGTTATTTTCTAAACTGATGGAAAATAAGCTTAAATAGTGTATTTAGGTTTATTTTTTTTGCAACAAAAAAAAGAGGAAAACAGAAAAAAATCCCAAAGCATTAACAATTTCAGTTTTTGCCCACTTTCACAGTAGTAACACTGAATAACTGTAAACATCTAGCACGTCAGTATTTTTCTTTAATATGTTGATTTAGATACCTATATAACTCTTTAAATATAAATCTCAAACACAGAGCAACTCTCAAGTACTATAAAAAGGACTGAAGGCCTTCCATGTTTCATAGTAGAAGTTTACTTCCATATAGGGGTGCACCAATATAGATTTTGAGGACCAATACTGATAGCTGATTTTTAAGAAGGAATATTGGCCGATACAGCTGCATGCAGCTGGTAAGTCCGTTGTGGTGGAAGGGGAGGGGGGAGGGAAGGGGGCCAGAAGTGAAGGGGGGGGAGGGGGGGGGGGGGGGGGGGGCAGACACTGCCCAGGTAGGGTAGGGCAGGGCAGGGCAGGGCAGGGCAGGTCAGAGCCTTGGCTTGTCTGGGGGCTGCTGCTGCTTGCACTTTGCGGGGGCAGGGATGACAGACTGCAGATGGGGCTCTTCTCATCACCTCGGGCCCCGCCTCCGCAGAGAAGAGCCCGGTGGCACCCTCCACTGCAACCTGCTCCACACAGATCCAGGGGCGCACCCCCCCCCCAGTGCCCTCCTGGGGTACAAGCAGCAGAGGGAGCTGCCCCCCTTCCCCATGCCCCCGGGACAAGCCATGGCTCCGTTCTGCCCTGCTGCAGCTGGGTAGCGTCTGCCCCTGCCCCTCTTCCTCCCTCACCATGGGGGGGCATTGATCTGCCCTCCCATGCCCCTTCCTTCCCCACCTCCCCTTTCACCACAACGGACTTACCAGCTGCATGCAGCTCTCCACGCTGCCGGGGTGTGCTCCTCACCGCTTATGTGCTGCGCTGTGGCTGCACACACGGGCATTTATCAGCCAAATTATCAGCCACATCGGGCCAATTTCTGGTACAGCCAATTTTCTTTATATTGGTGCTGATCCGATGTATTGGTGCACCTCTACTTCCATATGTACTTAACTGTATAATTTGTGATCTAGCTCCTGTGATTTATTTCATATGAAGTCCCACTGACGTTAACCTGAACTTCGAGAAGGCCCAGGGAGTTCACATGCAAAGAACAAGCTGTGGGATCAGGACTTGCTTGCTCTTCTTACAATCTAGTTTGACACCTCAACCAACATTTTGTCACTTAGGAAAGAGACAGTCAGTTGTGCTAATCTGAAGTCAGGAAGAAAGCAGAGCAAGGTAACACCTTAGGGCTCATATAGGCATATGAGGAGCCTGCTCTGATGCACTGAAAATCTGGCGTGTCGGAGCAGATTTGATTAACCGTGCTCTGGGGGCAACCTTCTGCGTCCCGTGTATCAGTGTCCCTGCACTGAAAAAATGGCAGCGGGGTGCTCAGAAATGAAACACGTTCAATGAGCTTCAGTCCAAAGTGCCCCACTGCCATTTTTTCAGTGTGGGGACACTGACACACGTGACGTGCAGGAGCTTGTAATTAACCTGGCTTGCCAATTAAAGTGTCTGGCGCCGTCCCAGAGCACATATAAAAATGCCTTTGGAGCAGCAGTTCTCAACGATTTTAGATTCAAATCATCCTCAGGAAACGCCAACTCTTCCTGTTTTTACTCATTTTGTTTAATTACAGAAAAACAGTAGAGCAATTCGTCTGCTGCAAAGCCCAGAGCAGGACAAAAGAGTTTGGACGCTATGGATTTGGATGCAAAGTCCCTGGCTTCATCTCCTGAATCATGCCGGTGCTACCACCGGCGCTAAAGTGGCGTGCGCGGCACCCTCCTGTGGCTCCCTGCTGGAGAGGTGAGTCAGCCTCTCGGAGACACCGTATTAGGAGAGGGGTGATTCTTAGCAGGCGACAGCCTCCCGGCTCGGGGCTACGTTAGCTGTTCTCCATCCAATCAGGTAGATCCTAATTTTTTATTTATTTTTTTTAAGTCAAAACCTTTGCAAAAATAGATTTTCTTTTTCACCAAGCGGGAGCTCGGCTTCTGCCACAGGAAACTCTCTGGGGAAAACCCTTCTGGTAACCCAAACTTGGGGGGAAACTCAGGCCGGGGGGAAGTAGCTGAGCACTTCAGCGCCCCAATTCCCCCGGGCGATGGCCCCGCTCCTCAACCCCTCCCCCGGCCTGGAGGGCAGGGAAATAACGGGGCAAGAGCACAGCAGGCCCGGGCCGGGGGAGGGGAAGGTCAGCCCGGCCGGGCCGCTCCGGGCTCCCCCCGCAAGCCCCAGGTTGAGGTGGCGGGGGCACACCCCCCCCGGCCGTAGGAGCGGCCCCAGCCGCAACCCCGACCCCTCCTCACTTCTTGTCCGGGCAGATCCAGTCCCCGTCGCTGACTCTCCCCTGACGCACAGCGCGTGCGGACCTGCGCCAGGAAACGCGCCCAAGGGCAGAGCGCGGCCGCCCGCCGGGCAGGCATTGGACTAGACACCTGGCTGCGAGGGGAGGGACGGGGAAGAGCGCCCCAGCGCGGCCGGAGGACCCCGCGGGCAGGCGGGGGGGGCTCCGCTGCAGGAGCCTTGCGACCTGCGTCCCTGCAGCAGCAGCAGCAGCGGGAGTGCGGGGGTGGCGAGGGGCGTGGAGACGCCTCATTGCTGCAGCAAAACCCAAGTCATGCTCAGGGAGTCTTAACTGAGTTTGGGGCTTGCTGATGAGTCATAAGAAACCAGGATGTTGTTTTTCTCCGATTTAAAAAAAAAAATCAGTTAAAAAAAGTTACCCCAAGTCCACCTTTTTCTGTAATTTAAATGAAACGCCACTAATATATAAGTATAGATATAGTGGTGTCTCATTTAAATCACGGGAAAAGATGGATTTGGGGTTACTTTTTTTCAACTGAAAACTGGGGAGTCTTTTACATCGGAGAAAACCAGGATCCCTGCTTATGACTGCTTGCCTCCAAATATATAATTTTTCATGTTCCAAGCCAAATCGATTCGAAATCTGTTGAGTCATTCAAGAACTGCATGTGGCCCTGCTACTGGCAAACATCCTGCACCCCTGCCTGGGGCTTCAGCTGTTTCCAAATCCTTTGGCAGGCATCCTACATGCAGGCCCACGCCCGGAGACTTGGGGTTCGGATGCCACCGAGTTTTGCTTGCCTTCAGCCGTACGGCCGCAGGATCAAGCTAGGGAGGAATCTCCCGTTTCCATCAAGTGGGCGTAAAACTAAGATCTTCCCACTGGAAAAGAAAGTGGAAGGTGTCACAACCCAAGGGTGTGATTTTTGTTTGTGTGCGCTTCGGCACTGCTAAATTGTTCCCGCTAAATTGCAGCTTCTTTGCACGGTGGAGTTTTCTGCTGCAAAAGAGAACCCCGGTGCAAAAGAATTCCCGCCACCAGTAGCTTTCTTTGCAGGGTGCATTTCTTTGTTGCAGCACAGAGATGCTCGTTGCAAAGAGTTCCCACCATTTGTATGCTAATTCGAGCCCCATTATTGGCCAGTTCTAAATTATTCACACATGGCGGCTAGTGATTGGCTTGCTAGCCGTATAAAAGGCTTGAGTGGTTTCCGCCCAAGTTGGAGGACTCCACGAACACCAGGAGGAGGAGACTTCACGCTGTGTGAAGATCTCTAAGCGCTGCGGAGCCTATCGGACCCAGCGCATTTCAAGCAGGCAACAG
>NW_005842971.1:53317-58102 GCF_000455745.1 Alligator sinensis | reverse complement strand
GGAGCCTAGCAAACTTCGTGTGAGTCCATTCAGAGCTCTTTTGTACGAGTACTTTCTTCGGTTGGCACGACGGGCTCGCGGTTTAGAGCCTCCAACCGGACGGGCTAGAAGAGTGTTCACGGGAAGGAACTCTAGTCCACCTCTTATCTTTTCTATCTGTAACCGTAACTCAAGCAAGTTTTCCTGCCTGCACCGCGACCATCTTTGGTGTAAGTAAACAATCTTTAAATCAACCACTACACCTCTGTGACTAATTCTAGCCCGTGCGTGCCTTGCCACCGCACGGTCTCCTCTGACCCCGCGTGCCCGGGCTGCTGGCCACAGCCTGCGTGCGCAAAGATGGGTCCGCATATCGCTCCCGGCTCGCACATGGCGACATGGATGGGATCGGGAGGCGGCCCGCACAGAAAGTTAACTATACATTACCTCCGTGGGTACTGCCCCATGCCAGAAATAGGTTATTCCCAGCAACTAGGAAAACCACCTGAATGGTCACAGTATTTCCCTTGTGCTTCAACATTGATGATCTGGTTCTCGCTCAGTCACAGTGAGCAAAATAAAGTAAATAAGAAGAAGATTAATTTACATGCTTATTTGCATATAAATGTACAATAGCTTTTCAGAAAAGATTATAATTTTGAGTTTCCAATACAATAATTTCATATTTAAGACGCGGCAATGCTGCTCTACAGTAGGGCTCTCAGCTGTCGGAGCCACAGTGGAGCAGGTGACAGCAGATGTATCAGTTTGGTGGGGCCCAACTGTGGCTCGAGGTGGGTATACGGAGCAGCTCTTTAGCAGCTGTGAGCCATTTCCAGGGGCCCCAGAGCCTCTTGCTTGGTGCTTCCCTGCTCTGTTGCTTTTCCAGGTGGTTCCCAGCCCTCTCCAGCCAAACAATCCCGGCTACGTAGCAGACGACTCATCTGTCCCAACCCTGGCAGTCAGGAAGCCCTGCTTCCCAGCAGCTAGTCATCTCAGGAGAGCTCTGCTTGGGAGACCCCACAGGGGCTGGCAGTCTCCTCGGTTTCTAGTTTTCTTTTTTCTGAATGCATGGATGAACGTAAATGTGGGAAATAAACCAACCTCCGAAAAGAGCCTTTCCTGAGTATCCAGCTGCAGGCACCTCTGCCCCCTCTGGGGTGGTCAGCCTGAGACAATTCTGCTGCAGATGCGGTTGCTCTTTTTGCTCAAGGGGTAGGGGTTGATGCCTCCTGCAGGGAAGTCCAAACTGCTGCACCAGGCCTGCATGGCAGAGACCCTCTGGGATGAGGAATGGAAAGGTCAACATTACTACCAAACAAGTTCCTTATCACAGATCCTACAGTCTGCCCACCTGGCTTCAACATGCCATGCTATCAGTGGGCCTTGCTGAATAGGTGCCAGACAGGGCAAGGTGTGTGTGCAGCCAACCTCCACTGCTGGGGTCTTTGTGACAATCCAGACTAGCTGTGGCCAAACACACCATGTCACGTATTTTTGATGATGACTGCCGGCCTGGGCATGCAGGCAGGGGCATGCAGACAGCAGATCGTGGGTCTGCCCCAGCTCCGGAGCACACTGTCACCACTGCAAGATCCCAGCCCCGGAGCAGCTCCCTGCCTAGCCACGCACCCAATCTGTGCTGCTGGGGCCGATCTCCGTGGAAACCCTGGCCCCACACTGTCATGGCTCTGGCACTGCTGGGGTCTCCATGGAAACCGGCCACAGTGATGTGGGCAGGGGCTGCTGGGAACTATCTGGGGCTGGAGTGTCGTGGGGTATAGGGCATGAGAAAACCATCCCTAACAAAGGACTTCATTTAAATTAGAGACGGGCAATCAATCCTAATCAAATATGTCACAACAAAATAAATTCTAGCTGCAATATATCATTTTAAAATGCTACTTGATTCCTACGTCTTTCATACAACCATCAAACTTCAAGCTTCAGGGTTCTCTCATTGCTTTGACAGGACTTCCACTGGGCATCAGAGCCAGCCTTAGGGGTGGGCAACATGGACAACTGCCCAGGGCACTGTGGTCAAGGGGACACCACACCCACCCATGATCGAACACGTGTGAGCAGCCCATGCTCACAGCAGTGCTCTTTACTCCCCGCCCCCGGCTGATCCCCACCCCAGGCAGGAGGAGTGGTGCCCAGCCCAGCCTGCCCCCAGCTTCTAGCCACTGCTCAGGGGGAACCAGGCCAGGCAGTGTGGGTGGCAGCAGCAGTGCCTGCCCACCGGCCTTCTTGGCACATCATGCTCCTCTGCCTCCCCCTGGACTGCACCCTGCCTGCCTGCAGCATTGACATGAGGGGGGAGGGGATGAAGGAGGGGGGGGGGCCCGGGCCCCCCCCCCCCCCCCAATTCAAGTTCACCCAGGGCACCATTTTCACTAAGGCGGGCTTTGCTGAGCTTCATTTTAAAATGGAGCTCGGTCACATGACTTGGATTGTTCAGAAAGATACATTTCAAATCTGTTATGAGATGAATTAAGGTTGCTACTTGGGACACAATAAAATATATTTAGCATGTGTAAAATAATTCTCTTGTGCAATTTACTCATTTTAATATAGAGGAACCATAATCAGTGGGAGAGAAGAGAAGCTTTTTATTTTATCAGTGCTGAAAATGTGGAAATCCACTCTCAGCTTGGTATATTTATTTCTGACAATTTCTTTTCCTCCAGGCAAAATGAACTTCATCTTCTATGTCTCCTAGTGCTGCAATTTCATTACATTTAAAATTACTGGAACAGATCTGTTCTTGTTCTTTATAAGTAAAATAAACAAAAAATTGATTACTGATCTATATTGAAACAAAATTAAATATGGCCTTATTCAGCTGTCATAAAAAGAATGTATATAAATGAATCAGATATTTTTTTTCTGTGTGATGGCACTAACTAAATTTCCCCTAAGACTATGGATGCTTTCAATATGAATATGACTGTGTATTACTATAAATATTCATGTTAATTAATGTAAGAAAGAGATTATTTTAAAATACATGCCAGGATGTAAGTTTTTGCACTTATTACTGCATGTGCACATGCAATCTGGTAATCAGGCATGCCTGATTAATGCCTGATTACACTATACTCCATATACCCTTGCATAGCTGAAAGTATGCACATCCACATCATTACATGTGCACAATACACAGGTAGGCCCGCATTTTGAATGTCCGGCTTTCTGTAATAAAGGCTGGAACTTGGTTCCTTTATCTTAATAGTCTTGTAACTTTATTGTTCAGAGTGGTATGAGACCCACTCATTCTACTATCTTTCCTCAGTTTTGCACAAACAGAAAAAAATGCAACAGAAGAATTTAGACAAATTAAAAGTTGCAGTCTCCCTAACGAAACCACGCTAGAACATGTTTTTAAAAGTAATATGGAATAAACTATATGGTTCAAACTCTGTACTACAGCCTAGCTCACAGATAAGAGAATGGTGTGTGTTTGTTCCCTCCCTATCAGAGGGAACAAGAGCAACAGGACATCCCAAGTTTTGCTACAAAGACATGTGCAAGCTGTGCGGGCCGGGAGCGCCCCGAGCCCTTTTTCGCGCTACACGCGGGCTGTGGCCAGCAGCCCGGGCACGCGGGGGTGGAGAGGGGAGGCTTTCGCTCTGGAATTAGGCACGGACGCGTATCGGTAGTTTAAAAGATTGTTTACTTACACCGAGATGGCAATGATGTAGGCTGGAAAGCTTGCTTCAGTTGCAGTTACAGAGAAGAAAAAGGAAAGAGGCGGACAAGAGTTCTAGACTCGTGAACTCTAGCCCAATCCGGCTGAAGGCTCTGAACGGGCGAGCCTGTCGCGTCAGCCGAAGAAAGTACTCGTCCGGAAGAGCTCTGAACCAACTCACACAAAGTTTGCTAGGCTCTGTGGGTTCAGTCCTTTTGCGCGCGGGTGGGGTACGTCTAGGAATTCTGTTGGCGACGAGGAGAGGCTAGAGATTGATCAGATCTCCGTTGCCTGCTTCAAATGCACTGGGTCCGTGAGGATCCGCAGCGCTTAGAGATCTTCACACAGCGTGAAGTCTCCTCCTCCCTTGTTCGTGGAGTCCTCCAACTTGGGCGGAAACTACTCAAGCCTTTTATACGGCTAGCAAGCCAATCACTAGCCGCCACGTGTGAATAATTTAGAACTGGCCAATAATGGGACCCAAATCTACATACAAATGGCGGGAACTCTTTGCAACGAGCATTTCTGTGCTGCAACAAAGAAATGCACCCTGCAAAGAAAGCTTCAAATCGGCGGGAAAATCTCCCTTGCACCGGGGTTCTCTTTTGCAGCAGAAAACTCCACCGTGCAAGGAAGCTTTCAATTTAGCGGGGACAATTTAGCAGTGCCGAAGCGCACACAAATGAAAATCACACTTTTGGATTGTGACATCCCCCCCTTGCTGAAGGCACAGCTAAATTAAACCGCGTGCTCATCACTCGAGTTATTAAGAGCTCTTACTACGGGTTGTTGAACCAAACGGGTAAACACAAAATCTGCTAACATAAGAAGTTCGTCCTCAAGGGATCGAACCAAACAATAACCAACGTATACAAACATACACATAATTATATTCGTAACAGCAAATTGGACGATCAGGGCTTCAGTGGGCGTCATGGCGGAGTTGCGCATCAGGCCCTCACTCTTCTCGGCGATGTTATCCTTCTCGGGGCCTCTCTCCACCACGCACTCTGAAGTTCGGATCTGCAAAAGAACTCTCTAAAACAATTATTTCACTAATATTTACAAGAACTATATGGAAAACTATCAAACATATAATACAAGGATGAACATGA
>NW_005842971.1:35091-50897 GCF_000455745.1 Alligator sinensis | reverse complement strand
GGGGAGAGGCTAGAGATTGATCAGATCTCCGTTGCCTGCTTCAAATGCACTGGGTCCGTGAGGATCCGCAGCGCTTAGAGATCTTCACACAGCGTGAAGTCTCCTCCTCCCTTGTTCGTGGAGTCCTCCAACTTGGGCAGAAACCACTCAAGCCTCTTATACGGCTAGCAAGCCAATCACTAGCCGCCACGCGTGAATAATTTAGAACTGGCCAATAATGGGACCCAAATCTACATACAAATGGCGGGAACTCTTTGCAACGAGCATTTCTGTGCTGCAACAAAGAAATGCACCCTGCAAAGAAAGCTTCAAATCAGCGGGAAATTCTCCCTTGCACCGGGGTTCTCTTTTGCAGCAGAAGACTCCACCGTGCAAGGAAGCTTGCAATTTAGCGGGGACAATTTAGCAGTGCCGAAGCACACACAAATAAAAATCACACCTTTTGGGTTGTGACACAAGCGAGATATGAAGGCATTTGGAATGGATCCTGACCAACTGGAAACCTTGGCAAGCAATCAGAACAAGTGGCGTCACCGTCTCCACCAGGGCATTAAAGTCTTTGACAGGAATTGGCTCCAACAGCTTGAAGAGAAAAGAGTCTGCAAGAAGCAAGCAGCTCCCCAACTACCCAATCATAACACACATACTTGCAACCACTGCCACAGATCATACAAATCTCTGATTGGACTATTCAGTCACTTGAGACACTGCAAACCATCTCCACCATAGGATGCAATATCCACCATCTCTCGCAGATGAAAGGATGCCAATTAGTGTTCCCTAAATCCTGAGGTCACAGCATCTCTGGTGTAATTTAGAACAGTTTCTGTATTGCTCTATTTCCTCCTGGCTCATCCCTGTACCAGCAGCAACAGAATGCAGAAAAGAGCAATGCCAAACCATCTCTTCCTGGCAAAAACTGGGTGAATCTACACAAGATGTTTACTGCAGTTGACTAATTAGCTGCACAGTAAATGTCTTGCATCTACATGAGCAATGCTATTAGGCAGGATTAAACTAATAACTACACAGCAGGATAGTACTTGTATTTACTAAATGAGTTTACTTGTAAATACAAGTACTCTCCAGCTGTGGAGTTTTTTACTCTGCAGCAATGTACATGTAGATGCTGGAGGGGCTCGCTGGGGCACAAAGCTGCCCCACCGGCTATCCCCACACTGGAGCACCTTAGTACTCCAGCCAGCCCCCTGCAGCATACTGAGCTGGGTCAGAGCAGCCCTGGGCTGGCAGGCACACGTGTAAATGTGGCACCCAGGAAGCAATAAATGCTGGAGTTATAAGCACTGGAGCTTATTACTGCAACTTAATTGCATGTGTAGATGCACCCACTGGGCACATCTACATGTGTGCTTTAATGCGCATTAGCCTGTTTTAATGCACATTAAAGCATCACAAAAAATGTGTTCTTTAGCTAATGCACATTAAAATAGGTTATTGCGCCTTTTTAAGTACTTCACAATGGAGGTACTAAATTTAATGTGCATTACCTAAAGTGCATTAATGAATGTGTAGATGCACCCACTGGGCGCATCCAGGTAAGTGTGGCCGTATGGTATGTGGCACCACAAACATGTCTGCAGCGCCACATACCACACACTGAAGTGTTCTCCACGCTGCAAGGGTATGCTGCCCATGTGTACGTTGCTTTGGTTTTTTATTTCCACAGCTTTTTTGACCCCTAAAACCCATGGAAAAAAAACTGAAGTAGTGCATGCACGGGCAGTGCACACTGCTGAAATTGAAGCTGGGCCACCCAGACCCATGATGTGGCTGCTAGCCAGGCTCTGCCCAGCAGAAGCTCCACAGCTGCAGCCCCAGGAGGCCCCCAGGACCGCAGATAAGGCTGCTGGGGCAGCACAGTACTGGCCCCTGCCTCACCTACCACCCCTGGGGTAACTTGCCAAAGCATGCGTGGCATGGGCGTTCCCCGGGGACAAGTAGCTGCAGCACAAGGTCTGCCACTGGTACTTGTCCCCAGGGAACCAAATTTGCATGCTCATCTGGACATGGCCCCTGTCAGAAACTGGGCCCAGAGGCAAATGGTAGGATGACAAGTACTACAAGCCACTCAAGGATTCTCCTCTGCTGGGATCATCTTTCAATAATTTTTATGGATGCTTTATCCCACCAAATAGTAAAAGCAGGATGGATTGATTTAAATGAAGCTGATTTAAATCAATTTAAATAATCAAACCAAAAGCCTGATTTAATTCATTGATTTTTATCAACTTTCCCATTGCATGGTTAAAAAAAATCATCAATCTCTATCCACTCTGAGTAAAAACAAATAATTTGCAACAGTCTGTATTTCTCAACAGAAATGGTATCAAACACAGCTTGATTCTGCAATCCTAGGCAAAAGCAGAAGTCTTACTGAAGTTAGTAGGAGTTCTGATTGCAGGATTTGACTTGTAGTTAGCAGAACACAGGAAAAATGAAAAACGAATTCCATTCAATATAAGCTCTTCTCGAACTTCAAAAACAGCTAGGAAGCGTTCAGAAATTGTCTTTCCCTGAGATTGCAGAAATAAACTTTCTACAGAGCAATACTCAGTCTGCCTGATATTCTTGAGAGATGAACATGGCTGTCTTTACTAGCCTTTAAGTGCTTTTCCCCCTCAGTTTGATTAAAACTGAGCAGGACATCCTGCAAGGTGGCAATTGGGATAGGCAAATGACAAAATAAATTGAAAATATAGAATCACAACCATTTAGAAGCATGCAGAGATGTGGGTGGCTGTGATAATGATAGGAAGTTCTTTTCTAATTGAAGAGGGTGTGCCATCCTTTTTCTGCTTTTCTTTCTTTTTTGCTTTCTTGCTTTCTCTCTCTTTCTGAAGGAGTAATACTAATAATAATCCTCAAGAGACCAAGACTCTGAATTGTCCAAAGTCAATATTCCCTGTATGCATTTAATCCTTTTATTTATAGCTTACTTTACCGTCCCTGGAATTTTTATTCACTTGTACGCTATAACCAGGTTTTGTAATAAAATCACATAAGTACCAAGTGTCTGGCTGCAGGACTTATTTACCAACTTCCACTCCCCACTACACAAGACAATGTGACAGCATTATTGTTATTTATTAATAAAAACTTGAACTAGTAAGAGATTGCTCGAAAAGGTGTGTTATGAATGGCACAGCTGGACTTGTCTGCCACAGGACATGCTGTACAATTTCCCAGCTATGAAATAGTTCTGAAAATCAGAAAAGGCTGATGCTGTCTACTACTACAGCTATGGAGCATCACAGATAAAGGGTGATCAGTTCAGTTCCACTGTACTGGGGTAGATAATGGCTACAGGAGTCCACTGATCATTGCCCCAGTAAAATAGCAAAGGGTTATTGGATTGCAGACGGTGGCTGTGAAGCAGCAGGACTCCTACATTGCGATTTGGGGTGCTCATGAATTGCTCCCCCTTGTTTCATTGGTTTAGAAGGTTGTATTGGTTTAGTCTTGATTCAGGGCGAAAAAATAAAGGAAAAGAAAACAAGTGAGAAACTATGATACTATCTTATATACAGCCTCTTTTAATGAGCTATACTTCAGAGACAGGCAGCATAGCTGCAAAGTTTAAAACCTCGATTAACAAACACTGGTCTCCAACTGACATGCCTCCATGGCACTGAATAATCAATCTAAGTTTAAAAGAGATGTCAGAGACTTTGATAGCACTATAATGGATAGAAACAAATCTTCTTTGGTCACTTTGTCAGCATAGATCTTTAGAGCAAGGTAAAGAAAAATAAGGGCTGGAAACATGCTAGAGAACACAGTTGCTTCCCAAATGGGCTAGAGAAATTCACTTCTGCAGTGTCATTATGCATCACTTTAGCAGTACAGTAGGTGGCACTTTAGTAACATACAATTTGCATGTATTATTCCAAGAATTAATTGCCTGTTATCTATTAAATGCAGAGAAATATTTTTAAAATATACCTATAGTCAAATCTATTTGCAAAAAAGACAAAATGTGCTGTTTCCCAGGCATGACCCAGGCTAGGGTTTGAAAACCAAAATTATCTTAAACACACACATGATATGAAACATAAGATGAGCCAGATACATTAAAGTCATGCAGTATATGCTTCCTGATATTTTTGCTTCTAAACAACATCCATTTTGATACAGGTATCATTGTTTTGATTTCTGATAAGATGGAGAGTACACCAAAATAACACAATCAGAGAAACAATAAACAATGGATGCCTCAGCAGAGTATTTAAATATAATATATTTCTTCATATCATGTATGCTTTCTACAATAAAATATTTAAAAACTCCTGCGAGAGGAATTCATCCAGTTATTTTTACTGGCAAAAATGCTAAGAAAACTCAAATTAGACTTCTTGACATTTGTTATATTTCAAAGTATTCATAATCCTATGTGGCACTGAGCACCTGGTAGTCATTATCAAATCAATCAAAGCCTGTTAAGAGGTGATCAGGATTTCCCCCTTTTGCTCTGCACTACCTTTTGACTCTGTGTGATGTGCACTATACACTGTTCCCTACCCTTCAGCGCTGCACATAACACTGTAACGTATAAAAGGACAAAATGATTACACTGGTAAAGCTCCTTTAATATAGGGAGGGAGGGTAGAGAGGGGACGGGAGGAGGTTACCTCTCTAACCAAGATTTTACCCCTGAAGTTTTATTGATGTCTATTAGGGGTGTGTGAAACAGGCTGTATTTGATTTAGATTCGGATTTGGCCCAATTTGTTGATTCTGATCACTGTCCTGATTTGATTTGGTCGAATCTGAAGATTCGATGTTGATTTGGAGAATCAGCGATTTGGCCATAGACACAGCTTTAAATGTTTTTTCTACATACCTCAAGGTACCAGGTGTGGCTCGTGAACGCTGCGATGTTGGGGCAGACGGAACGTCCCCTCTGTGTGCTTGGTGGCAAATCTGGAAGTGAACTGGAAGTACTTCCAGTCTACTTCCGGGTCCACCGCCGAACGTGCAGGGGGGCCCCCCACGCGCCCCCATCTTGGTGATCAGCCACAGGGGGACCCTGGGTGCCTCCCCAGACCCAGGAGGCACCAGTCACCGAGCCGGGGGGTGCAGGGGGTCTCCCCGCATGCTCCCTGGTGGACCTGGAAGTAGACCAGAAGTACTTGTGGTCCACTTCTGGGTCTGCGACTGAAAGCACTGGGGATTCCCCTGTGCTTCTGTAGGACGCTCCATCCAGCCCACCATCTTAGCATTCATGAGTTGTCTGGTACCTTGAGGTATGTAGAAAAAACATTTAAAGTTGTGTCTATGGCCAAATTGTTGAGTCTTTCCGAATCTCTCCAAATCAATTTGGAGGTTTCCGAATCGATTTGGAGAGATTAAAGGGTCTCCTGGTTCAATTCAGATTCGAATTGGGTCAAATTTCCACCAAATCAAATCAGTGACTGAAGCTTTGAACAGCCCTAATGCCTGTGTACTATAAAGGAATATTAATGTACAAATAGCAGCAGCTGTATGTACATATATGTATATGTTATATCACTTATTTTCAGGGGCTAGAAAAGAACCTAAAGCTGAAAATTTACTTTAAATGTGGTATTATGTCTCTTATCTCTTGCTGAAGAAGAAGTTTAGCTTTTGCTGAAGAAGAAAACAGGTGTCTGTCCTTGGAACAAGCTCCCAAGCCACCAAGAAAGGCAGGGCCAAGGAATCTCTGCATACTGAAATCATTCCCGCTATGACAGAAACCCTTAGAACATAACCCCCTATTTTGCTAGGTGCTATATGAACTTAAATGAAGAGAGAGGCCCTGCCTTTTTAGGCCCTTTGGCTTTGTGCTGATGTATTAAGACCATATTTAAAGAGCCATTGGCAGAAAATCTCTCTTTGATATGGTGAAATCCAGGTCCCGTTGCTTCAGGTAAATCAGGTAGGATAAAACTCCATGTTTTAAATAAACTAGTGAATGGATTAAAGATACGCATAATGCTTTTTAAAAAATCCATGTCTTTTATTAATTTATTTAGATTATGTACTTTATTCTACCCTAATTTGCCTGAAGGGAAATCTAGCAATTATGGGTGAAATTCTGTCCCAATTGAAGTTAGTAAGGGTTTTGCCATTGACTTGAAGAGGACCAAGGTTTAAAAATAAATTAAATCAGACTCTTTAATTTAAATAAAATACATCCTCATTTTAAAAAAAATAGCTATTTTTTAAAAAAAGTTTGCTTTTTAAAGTTTGTTTAAAACAGGGTCTGAGTGAATGAGATTTACTAGTTCTAATACCCTGAAGGAGAGGGATACTGGGAAAAATTAGTTTAATTCACTAAGTACATATATTACTTCCTATGTTAAATAAATCAGTTGGCTTTACATGCAAAACATGTCTTTTTCTTCTGTGTCCAGCATATTTAATATAACTTCATTTAATAAAAAGGAGCCTTAATCTTAAAGTGCTATTTTTGTGCATTTTTAATTCAATTTGAAATGCAGTTATACTCAAATCACAAGTAAAAAAGAGAAAAGTACCTAGTTAATGAGAAATTCATTATCGACCATTTTCCAAAGTAATAAAAATTGTAAAAATTAAGGATCTGAAGAAATGTGTAATAAGCTAATGGTTTATATAAATATTTATTAGCGTGCATCTCCTGGGTACAAAAAAAGAAATACCAAATTATACCAACCATTGAGAATTAATCTTTGTTTAGGAAACTAATTAAACAGAACAAATGCAAAATAGGATTACACTTGTTGATTTAAATCAAAATTTCCTGTTAACCGATTCCAAAATTTTGGAACTAATAATACAGAATCATTAGACATAGGGCTGGAAGAGACCTCCAAAGGTCATCTAGTCTAACCTCCTGCCCGAGGCTGGATAATCATATAGGTATCTTGCTTCCTTTCTTTCATTTTATTTTATTGCTTTCCTTGCCTGTTATAGTATTTCCATTAAGTTCTTCTAGGCAGTTTATTTTTAACATCTCTTTAAATCACTTATCAGAGTCTAGAACTTTGAAATTAAATTATAATAGTTTTTGTGATATCAAACTATCACAAAAACTATTGACACAACTGAATATGCATTACTGTGGAAATAGTTATTTGCTCCCCCCCAGCTCTTTAAAAACAATTGGGCTTAATAACGTAATGTAAGTAAATACTGGTAGATAAAGGGGTCAGGAGCTCTGGACACTAAATGGGGTACCAGAACAGAGGTAGGGAGACTCCGGAACAGGCAAAGGGGCTCAAGATATCAGCAATTATAACCCCCTGCAGCACAGAGAAAGCAGAAGTGGCCAGGAACCGGCCAGAAGAAAGAATCAAGGCTCTGAAGTTGACAGGAAAGGAAGGGGAACCTGCAGCAAGGGGGTTAATCTGGCTGCTGAATTTGGTATATTATATTTTAGCTTTCCATGGCACGCTCAGACCCCAATACCTGTTAAAAATACTGGCCATGTCTCTGCTTGACAGTGTTCTTGCCAACACAAGGAACAGACAATTGCAGAACCAATATGAAAATGTGCAAATGTTGTAAATCATTTACAAATGCCTATTTGTATATAATTTACTAAAAATATAAGGATCGTCTGTGGCTATGGTGGAAAGCAATTTTAGAAATGTATCATAACATTTTAACCAAGTTGGTCTTGCAACGTTTGTTCCAATTTTCAAGTGTGACAGACATTCAGTAATAGAATTTCTCTAACAGATGCTTTGTGATGGGCGCTCACATATCAATCAAGCTGCTACAGTTTTGAAGAAAAGATATTTCTTCTTTAAAATGATCATTATAAAAGATTAACAATTGCATGTCAGTTTTTAATTATATTAAAATAATTGTTCAAATATTCAGGGAATTCATACAAACACAGCTACAGTGGTACACTTAATAGTTTAAATATCCATATAGTTTGACAACAATAGAGTGAGGAAATAACCACAGAATCTTAGAAATTATTTACAGGACCATTTAGCCTATTTGTGCCTCTGAAACAAGATCAAATATTCCCAGACTACCCTTGCCACACATTTGTTTGGTTGTTTTTAAAACCTCTGAAAATGGAGATTCCACATCCTCATTACATAACTCCCTAACCAACATATTTACACTCTATTTAAATCCCATATGGAATTATTTTCTGAAATATCAGAAGTGAAAGTGCCCAGTGTAAACCTGCATGCTTTCATCTCAGGGTAGCTGTTTGCTTAATGCAGAGCTGTCTAACTTGTAAGCGGTCAGGGGATACATGCCCCCTGGTCTGCACTAGCAGGGGCAGCACACCCTGCAAGCTGCACCACTGGGGGTCATGGGTGCAATGGTCTGTAGATCATTGCACTGTGCCAGCACCCCTCTCCCCAAAGTATGCTCCTTTGTGGGTACTCTCCTCCCCGCACTGGTTTTAATGACTTGCATGGACATTTCCCCCCTCCTTCACTGGACATTGTTCCACATGGCCCTAGCCTCCCCCTGAGTGCCCTACAGCTAGACTCCTGTCCCTTACCCCCTCCCCCCAGTGCCTGTGCCAGTCCCCTGCCACCTATCCCCACTGCCACTTGCTCCACCTGGTGCCTACGCTCCCAGCCCCTTGGCTCCCTGTACCTGCCCCTCACAGCTGCCTGCCCCCCACTCCTCTACCATTTGCCCCATGCCTGTGCCTGCCCCACTGCCACCTGCTGCCACCTCCCCCCACTCTCTGCCCCCCCGCAAGTCAACAGACCGTTATTATGTTTCATCCTATGTTTTCCAAAGCCAGTGACATTTTTTATCCTTAAAAGGAACAGCTTCCCCCCCTTTCATTTCATAAATATCTTGTTGGCATGGTTTTGTGTGTTACACTCTCATTCCACTACTCCCTTTGCACACACCGCTTACACATAAGATACAAAATACAGGGAGCTTCATCAGAGATCATGGGTGGCATCTGAAGATGGTCTGCGTTTCATCGTTATCTTTCATTTTTCTCGAGGACAATAGCTTCATATTCTCTAACTGAGCTTTCTGCTGCTTTGACTGACAACAGCCTCTCATCCAATCAGAATGGTGATACACAGGCATCATTTTCTCCAGCAAATTTCATCTGTCAAACAGCTGTCTTAGCTGCAGTACTCCTGCTAAAAAATAAATAAGGCCTCATGATGCACTTGAGCCTACCCTTCTGCCAGGAAAATCCACACATTTATTTGCTCACAATTTAGCTGACATTTACAAAACAGATTAGGATTTTCTTTCACTACCACTGGAGACTGGTCTTGCTTTTTAAATATCTTCCCCCCCCCCAAAAAAAGACTTGAGAAAAAATAACATTTTATCATAAGAGACAAACATCACATCTTACAGAGTATTTCCAGCTATGCTGGAGAACACAGAAAAAAATGACAATCATTCAGCAAGAACTGCACTAATCAGAACCCTCCAAAACATGACGCCAGTTCTCTTTAATTGCATCAGGTTTATTTAATTAAAAAGATGTGACTAATTAGATGAACTTGCTAGTTGACAAGATTCAGGGAAACAGATTTTTTTATGCTTTAAAATAATTTCTCTGTACATTAAACTTGTTATCATTTTAAAAGGTGTTTTTTTAATATAAGGAACTCTTTTGACAAACCGTCACCTCTGCCACTTGGATAAAGCATAACCCTGCATTGTATCCACTGGCTTCAGACCTACAGCAGTGAAAACCCAACCTACCGAATAAGCAATACTAGGTACAATAAAGTGTGGCTTCAGGAGCTGGGGTCAACTGGGCCCGATCCTAAGTAATACTCAGCATCTTAAAGCAGTGGACTCAGTCTGTATCTAAAAATGAATTAAAAAAGAGAACTAGCAACAAATGCCCTAACAAGATTGAAACTCTGTCAGTTTGAGCAGGTCATCTAGATCTGCTAGTTCCTATCAGATTACCTGCGCAGAAGCAAATCTAACCTTATTTCCCTTTGCCCTTTGAAATGACATGACACATGGCAGCACATTTGGTACAAACATACAGTATTTGCTTTTCTTTCCTGCCCTGGAGCAAGGGGGCTAGGCCCGATGATCTCACAAGGTCCCTTCCAGCCCTAAACTTCTGTGAATATGGGCCATTTAGCTATTCTGCCATTTTGCTTCTAATGGGCTTATTTTTCACCTCTCAGTAGCCTATCTACAAGTAAAACATTCCCAGAACCTGGCAAATATTGCAGCAACGCATTTTTGTATGTGTATACATCATATGCAAAACTTTGTGGCTTTTCAGTAACTTTGTCAACACATATCATTTGCATGTATTTAGTTTAGAGCAATTAAGAAGCTTTGGTCCAAGGACCACAACATTTACATTGCCATCCTTCCTCTCCATTTTTTAATTACACGTACTATTTAAAAGTGATTGCCTTTATTATGTGTTTCATTTACACCAGTCTCATCAAGCTTTTCTATAGCTACTTGTGACTTGCTTTCTTCTCTTCTACTTTATTTCCTTTGTCCCTCTTCTTATTTTCCTGACCCTTATACCTCGCAGGGATGGACTTCTCAGGGGAAGAGAATTCTGTCAGAAAAAAACAAAGCCTTGTCATTTGTTCCTTTTTTAGCAAGTTGCAGATGCACCATGAACTCTGCAAATCATTATATGGGGATACTTAGTCCTTCTTCCTCTTGGTAGCTCAGTGTCTCCAGAAAAGACAAAAGGCCTTTCTAGTATTCAAACCTGACAGTTTAGGTGAGCAGGTGGCAGTAGTTATAACGATGACATGTCTGAGATTTCAGAGGAGCATAAGGCCTGATAGGTCGTATGGAAGTAGCTGTTCTGTGCTCTCATGTCACTGAAAGAATAATAAGGCTCCCAATAGGAAAAGCAGGAGACAGATACTTTAAATCTCTGAAAGATGATGTGCTGAAGAGCTGCAATATTTTTTTTAATGTGCCAGTATTTTTGTTTTTCAAACGGTAATTTTCAAACAGCTTCTCATGCCAGGGATCTGTGCAAAAAGAAAGGTTCTGTACCAGCTCAATAAAATCATGAAAGAGTTACCTCAGGAATAAATTTGCCATATGAAAAGCATTTAATGTTCAAGTGTAGCCAATTTGGAAAAACAAAAGGCATTTTGTAACTGGTTTTAGAATGCCAGGTTGGAAAATAGTTACCACTTTAAATGGTTCTGGGAAATGAGAAACAATTGCTTTTTTCATGTTAGCCTTCCAGAGCATTTGGTGTGGAAGACAGTACCATCATCAGCTAACGTGCTGTTGAAATCAATGCAATGAAATCAATGCCAGGATGTGTTATGTAATGGTATATTTGTATTTTTTCCCTCTAGGTATGTTTATCACCACTGTATCTGGGTGCTGAATTTAGGTCCACAGATAGCTAGGGTTAACCTTGAGATTGCCCTATACCTCCTGACCTCTACATTCAGCCCCCCCGTGAAAACCCAACCCAAACATGGACGTTCTGTTGAACTGGGCGACATTGCCACCACTTGTCCCTTCATTCAGCGTGCTTGGAATATAACCATATCCTGCAGGGCTGAGGCCCAGGAAATCCCCAGCAGCAATACCACAGTTCCTTGTTTCTGTATCCTGGCCCTTCTGCACTCTTCTCTGTCTGCTGGTAAGACTCTGTCTTGCATTGTTAATCCTCTGTTCACAACTGAACCTTTCATTTTCCTTAAGGCCCACCCAGGGGCATTTCAGAGAGCTTATAGCAACTGTCAGAATAAACATTGCTTCCCAGCTTGCTATTAGATGGTCAGAAGGATACAGCTGCATCCTGATGAACGTCTGAAAAGAGTACATCAAGATTCATGACTTCAGCTACAGCAAAAAACTAGCAGAGTCAGATATCTGGTGGTCTGGATTCACTGTGGTGTTCATATCAACGACTTCAACATCCAAGTACAGCTTATAGCAGTGATAGTCAACCTGGTAAAGGATACCATCTCTGAGGTGTCTGACAAAGTGACCACCAGTATGGTGTCCAAACCCACAGAGCAGATCCTTCAGGATCCCATGCCTGCTGATATCTTGGGGGAGTTCTCTGAAGACTACTTTACTAGTCTGACTGTGGACAGTTTCACGGTGCAGGATGCCCTGGCACCTCAGTTCAGTAAATATATCCTGCAATTTTTATTATTCTTTTGAGGGGAGGGAGGAAGGAAGGGCAGAAGAGATTTCTTGGAAAGAGTTGGAGAAGCTGAACCAGGAGGGTTTGAAATATGGGAATGCCAGTTCTAGGAGGTGAAGGCCACAGAAAAGGAGATGGTTTGGAACACCCCACAGCTGTTGTTTTTAGTGACATAAGCGCTTGCCTGTATAGTCTTTGGCTCACGAGTGTGGATGATTAGAGGATAGACCCAAAACTCATCCACAGACCTAAGCATTAGTCTTGGTGTCTGTGCAGGAACATAATCTTCCGTGTCTCCCTCACTGCACTATAGCAGGTCACCAGTAAAACAGGTTGTATAATCCCTGTTCTCCCATCTGCATGCTATTGTGAACTACCGGAGTTGGAGGTCATGGAAATTCAACGGGCAGAACAAGTCCTCCCCTTTCCCTCTATCTCTGTTATATACAAGCCAGGAGAAGCAAGACAGGAACCAAACCAAACCAAACCAACCAACCAAATAAGCAAGGTATGGGGAATGCAGGCAGCAGATGTAATTACAACTCATGCTGCCTATATCCTTTCCTTTTACCTTCAGATGTGGCCCGATGTTGTGTTGTACTTTGTACGTATAGTTAAATAGTTCGGGGGGGAGGGGTTGAGAGTTGTATTTTGTATATAGTTCAGTAATCTTTTATTCAGTTGTTCCTGTGCCCTTTTGATCATTGCATGCTTTTATTATTCATCTGACTTTTTTTTTTGGTTTAGATATTGTATAGTTGACACAGCACTACTAAGTTTTGATGTATCATGCTGTATTTTGTCCTTGATTTGGTTTGGTCAGGTTTAGGTTTCTGTTTGCTTTTAGGTTTTATTTTAGTTAAGTAATTTCTCTTTCTGGCAATATTTATTGTTTGCAGTAGGCTGCTTCAGCTGCACCCTTTGGTTATTCATGCTTTGCATTCAATAAAGTTCTCTGCTTGTTGAACCATTAACTCTGTGTGTTTACTGCCCGATTCTAATGAGAGGGGAAACTGTGGCTTTCCAAAAAGATTTTATTGCAAGTACTATAAAAGAGAAAACAGTACACATGAATCGATGCCCCATTAGCCCAAAGTAGCTAGCAAAAATGCACAATTAAAAATTTAACTCGCCTACTAAAACCTACAAAATTCATCGAGGGCCAAGTAGGTCACAGTAAGCTGCACTCAAAGAATTTAAACTGACCACGGAAGTCCAGCAGAAGCTAAATGGCTGTGAACCTACCACACAAAGGCATACAATGAGCATGTCTATACCATAGTGGCAGTACTTTAGGCTGATACATCCCCAAGCACTCGCTCCCAAATGCATGCTCCAAACCTGCAAAAATTCTGGTGAGGCTGCCTAGAGACATCCCTTTGCAGTTGCTCTAGAGACATCAGTTTTTGACATTATTGAGATGATCGTAGAACAGCCTGACTGGTGCACTTCCAGGTTTGGAGAATACCAGTGGAAACAAGTGGACATGAGTTGTGACTGTGAGCTATCCCAGCCTGGATGTGTCTTACTGTGGTACAGACATGCCTAATGAGAAGATTCACTAATCCAATGCAATTGATAAGTCATCAGGGACCACTGGCTCAAAGACACACAACCAAAAGCTTTACCTGCTTGCCCAACTGCCCAAAAGTATTCAGGGGCCAAATGGCATGATTTAAGGGGAAAATGCTTTTAATGCACAGGTTGGCTAAGAAGGGTCTTATCCATCCAGCCACTCTAATGGGATCATTATACACATTGGCAGTGCATGGCAAGTGGCTCACAAAATGGTTAGGAAGGTAGTTCCCAGTCTTAGAAGAATTCTGAACCCAGCAAAAATAAAATTCTGTGGGCCAGCAATACAAGCCATATGGCATTTTTTAAGTTCCTTGGCTTTCCTTAAGCAGGACCTAGATTGGGTGCTTTCCAGCTGTGTGAATCAGTTACTGTGTGCAGCTGCGCATAGGTTCCATCTACGTAAAAAGATTCACTTCTAGCTTCACAACTGTTGTGCAGGTACAGGAAGGCCTGCTCGTCTTGTGACGGTTCTTGCAGCCAATCCTAGTTATCTGCTACAGAATTTGATGTCAGCATTTGAGGCTAGTTTTGCACAGCTGAGGCTAGGTTACCAAAGACTATTTGTATCTGGTTGGCTATTCCTGCTATTTGTGTTTCCACTTCCATAACCTCTGACTCTGTTACTTCAAGCCTTACTGGACACCTTGAAGAATGCCTTAATATGCACCAAAATTCTTGCCTTAAATCTGAGAAGACTTCCAGCATCTCTCTGCATGGCTGTCCAGAGACACAACTACTTGGCTGGAGATCATGAAAAGCTGCCACATCAAATCCTCAGTTGCTTCACTCTTACGTCTGTGCTGAACTGAGTGGCAGGCTGGGCAGCAGCAATTTGTTCTGCCCCACAAGAATGCACTGTAGTGGATCACAATGACTTCCAGCCCTCAAGGCTGCTGAGGAAAGAAATCAGTCTATGGACTCTGCTTCTCATCACAAAGGGAATCTCAGATGCATCTAAATGCCATGCTCAGGATACAGGATGCTAAGTGGATGTGGTTTTAATACAGGCTACAAGTTATAATGGAGATGGGGGAGAGCAGATCACATAATGCAAGCTGACTGATTTACAGAGTCAAGATTGACTCTAAATATCAATGTAGATATAATCCTGGATCCCATGGAAGCTCACATATTTAGCTGTACGGAATGTGCATCCTACTTGGATATTTACCAGGAAGATTTGAGCAGCGTACAAGCTTTTATGGGTACTTTTGCTTCCTCACTCAAGGTCTGTGTCTTATTAAGTCACTGAAAACAATGGTATTTCATGGATGTATCACAAGGCATTAATCCCAGAGCAGGAGGGTTGTTGCAATATGCAATTTATTTATTGAGATAGTTAACCCTTCTCTATGTGAATGATTGCTCTTTTTTTCCTATTATGTCTGCTTACATATGCATACACTTTCTGTCTAGAAAAATAAATGAGGACAACACATTCACCCCCATCTCAGCAAGACAAAACATGTACATTATATTTTAAAAAGAAATACAACAATTTCAAAGGGAACAGAGCCCTAAAACTTTCTTTATCAATCTTATATCAGTCTTATTTAGATGGCCACACATTTACAAGAAGTGTAATACCCTGAGCCTGATTCTCATCTCACTCACACCAGCATAAATCAGGAGTAATTTTACAGACATAGTTGAGTTCTACTCGTGCACAACACTGTGAAGCCAGAAATAGGTTTTTTTACATTTCAAGGGCAGGTCCAATACTGCACACAGGAGTCATTTGCCAAAATCTTGGTGCAGATGAAAACAGATGAATGGGTTCTTTCTCCTATGTTATCAGTGCCTGGATATGTAAGCCAAGAATAATAATGGAGCTCTGAAAAAGAATGGTTGGTTTTCAACCCTCCATAGAGTCACTTGTCTTTTTGACACACCTCTTTTATTCCCACCGTGGAAAACTGCTTAGTAAATACAGCCTGCTGTTTTTACAATTAACTAACTCTCCCTCTGAGGTGCAGTATCTCACTGCACAGTCCTGCCCTCAAGGCAAGGCAGCAGAGATGACAGTCAATGAGGAGAAAGCAAGTAATGTGGGGAAGTCATGTCCACCCATGTTTTATTGCCCACTCAGGGAGTAGGGTGATTTTTCTTTAGCAGTTGGCCTGAAATAGTTT